>NW_006434373.1:11556862-11700023 GCF_000325575.1 Pteropus alecto
AAAAGTTTTCATATCTTTGTTTTTAACTGTTGTGGCTTGTTGAATCAAAATAAATGAATTGGATACAAGCTCAGTGTCATTTCCTTTAAGAATTAACTCATCTTTCTTGGCTTGAGATACTGAACAAGCAACACCTGACCTCATCTGAACCCTGTGGATATATTTTTCACCCAAGAAATTTTGAATTTCAGCAAGAGAACCATTCTCTTGAATAACGACATTGATGGGGAAGTGAGCATATACTGGCCTCATCCTGTAACGGAAACCAGTGTAACACCCTTGATCATGTTCTGTTCGTTACTGCAGATGGTGCCTACAGTAGTCAGTTCTGTTTGCCCACTGTTCGGCAATCCAGAGCCTCTTCTTTTTCTTTCCAAGAAGATTGAGTTCTACATTGATGTGATTAAAATCCCTCCACAGAGTGGCTCTGGGGCCCTTCACAGTAACTATGTGTCCCCTCAGAGTGATATCCACATTTTCTGTGACGTCAGCAGTCTGATTGCTGAGAATGGTTTTCATCCTGGTTTTCATCCTCGTGGTAGATACAGCAAAGGGAGCGTGTCCCTTCAGAGTGATATCCACATTTTCTGTAATGTCAGCAGTGTGATTGCTGAGAATGGTTTTCATCCTCGTGGTAGATACAGCAAAGGGAGCAAAAGTAGTATTTTAAAAAGGTTATTTTGTTTCTTTGGTAGTTAGCCCAGTAGGTATTTAGGAGTGTGGAGCTTTGGAATGGCAGATGAGGTGTGGTCACTTGTGTCTTGCTGTTCCAGGAAGCAGTGTGGTGACACGCTTATCTCCAGAGTCAGCCAAGATTGTTTTCCAGCGTGTCTTACTGCACAGCTCCCTGCAGATGGAGGAGTGAGGCGAGGAGAGATTACCTACCTGTCGAAGGAGCGCTTATCTTGCTCTAACAAATTTGCTCTCAGTGCTCGTAAAATAATAAAAGGGTTGGGAGCTGGGTCAAATAGTGCCATAAAAAGGGGAATAGGAGTAGAAATCTGAAGTTCAAGTTCTCTTACAGAAAAACAGTTTAAATTTCTCGTGTCATTGAAAGTGAAATTAGTCGTTCCCTGGAATAGTTTATTTCTAGCAATCTGACAAGGTGCTTTCAGAATGTCTGGAAGGAGTAACACAAATGTTCTCCAGGAGCAAAGTGTATATGTGAAATGAGAGGAAGGTTGTAGAATGCTCTTTCTGATAGGAAGTTCTCTTTAAATCAGAACCAGGAGGTGATTGAGTCTGTTCAAGGCAGGTACCCGTGACTGGATGGTTATTAAGTGTGTGAAATCTTTGTAACTGTAGGATGGATCCCAACACATGATTTAAGGCTTCTGTGCCTTTTCCAATCTAGAATGAAATTGTCTTCATCATATTAGTAGTTAAGGGCATTTAAAAGCCTGAGAAAATATTCCGTATATAGTCAAACTTGGACTGTTAGTATATAGAATCGACTTCCTACGTCAGAATTTATTTTATATTTTAAAAGTAATTCATTTTATGCAGTGCATGCATCAGTGCCTCCCTGAAGCGGATGCACAGTCAATATAATTTACCCTTTCTTGACTACGGAGCACCATAATTAACCTTCTCTGAACTTGAGCGTGCCAGGCACTGTCCCATGGCATTCAATTTGCTGTTGGTGGGAAACATAGACAAGTAAGTCTTGACATGAAAATCAGACCAATAGGTGCTAAAGCAAAAGTTTGCACCATGTGTGCAGTAGGTGAAGGTTTGTTTGATGGAGGAAACTGCTGAGGTGAAAAGCCCTGAGAAACTGACACTTTCCCAAGAGCTAGCTCAGTCAGTCGTTATTGCTAGAATCATGGAGAGTGGGTGGGCGCCTGGCAGAGGGGCCTTCCTTGGGGTGTTCTGAAGAGTGAGAGCTCAGTTCCATCCTGAAGGTACCAAAGAGCATTGGACAGATTCTGTTTTTCTATTCTCTTGACGCAGATGAAGGTTACCGTAAAGTATGGCGTTAGCAGTGAAGCTTGCTGCTGTGAGCACACCTATGAGCATAGCTTCCTGGGAGCGGAGTGGAGCAGAGCAGAGCACCACTGGCACGTGATGGGTTAGCCACCACCAGTATTATTGATGGGTTATTTGCCACTGGCGCTGTCATTCTGGTGCTTGGCTAAGCACTCAGCTTAGAGGGGAAATAACTTCCCAGGGCCCTTCAGGTTATAAGGAAGGGTCAGGATCCAAACCGTGTGTACTCCTGACCATCACACAGACACTCCCTCTTGGAGAGCGCTGCAGATATTTGCTTCCTTGCTTGCTTGTTTGTGTTTGAGAAGAGAACTCTGGAAGTCATGGGGGTTGAGTGGCTTAATGAGAGACAAAGGGAAAAGACAGAATCACGAAAGGTACCTCACCAGGCTGGTGAGGTGGGGGCTAAGAGGACTCAGACACAAAGTTTAGTTAAGCAGGGGCCTACTTTCTTGGAAAGCTCCCTGAAGAGTACGGTAGTCTTTGGGGGTGTCTGAAAGTGGCTGCCTTTCTACGAAACTCATGTTAGCTGGCCATCCCACCTTATTGCCTTTCCCTCTGCTCACAGTCCTTGCGTCTTAGAGCTGCAGTCCACAGGAAGGGAGTTCCTGTGCTCAGGGTAGTTCCTGGCTGACACCCAGGGTTATAATTGTGTGACTGCTGCTGGCTTTGACTGGCTTTGGGGACTGAGTCTCAGAAGTGGTGCCTGTGCATCACTGACTGAAGTTGTTTAAGAATGGACCCCCCGCCCCTTAGTTCCCTGGTCCTGCCTTCAGAGATTCTGGTTCAGTAGGTCTGAATACACTGCCTAGAAAGAGTATGACGCAGGGGCCCTGGCTAGACTGTGAAAGCCCCGCCTCTGACATAGGACAGGTTTTCGTGCATAGGACTCACTTGGACACACATTTTCAGTTACATATATGTATTTATAAAGTTTTCTAGTTTCAAAACAATGAAAAAATACCCTTAAGTTATTTAAATTTTTTTTCTGGTTTTGTTTGCTTTTACAGTAATTTTCCCCTTTTTTATTTTTGTAGGATACTAAATTGTGGATAATAATGGAATATCTTGGTGGAGGCTCTGCACTCGATCTAGTAAGTATTATGTCAGATGCTTAATACACATTAAAGCTCTTCTCAGTAAATGTTGATTTTAAAGAAAATTCTGTTTATTAATTTCTGTTTCACTCTTTTAAGTTCCATGAAAAATGAATCAAACTATATCTTATAATATGTATTTCTGTTTCTGATATATTACTGGGAATTATAGGTCTTCTTTTGAAACCAGTTTTGATGTTTCTTGGGGAAAAAAATGAATTCATTCATAAAAGCCAAGAGGGATTTTTACCTGTCGTTATCGTTCCTAAGAACAGTTTGTTAGTCTTCCAAAACTGGTTTTAACTTTTGTAGAGCTGCTGCCCTGTCATTGTTTCAAGTTTCAGATGTAACTTAGCTTCCAAAATATGCAGGTAATATTTTAATCTATAATTAAAATTTTTAAAAATTAAAATTTGTTTTCGGGAGTAAGTTACAGGCAGGGTGTGATGATCGCAGTACCATGTCACATATCAGAGCAGTGGTCCCGCCATGCAGTGCGTTTAGGGTGGAACTGGACTGGCACCAATGGCTGTGTCATCAACCTGGCCACAGCCTACTTTGCCATTAGTGTGTGCCACTACCTTCCACACAAGATAATGGTAACTAGATATAGAATGACCTCGAAGTCACAGTCTGCCACTTGCTTCTTGTGGTCAAACATGGTTCTCTCTTGGCCTTTGAGAAGATGCTCAAACAACCAGTGAACCATAAGCATTGCTCAAGTTGTCTTTAAAGCACAGTATATACAACGCAAGTTCTTAAAGGAACTCACACAGTTAAGTGCTCAGTAGCTTGTCCCCACAGTGGTCATGCAAGTGAACTTAATATAATCAGCTTTCTTTCTCTACCCATCATGTAAAAGCTGGGCTTTTGGGGTGAGTGATGATTTCCAAGACAGGACTAACCCATCATTTTAGCGTTAGAGGGTGGATCCTGCCTGATAGGAAGTTGTCAGGATGATGGGTCTGTAGTTTTTACTGCTCTGAGAACTGAAAGAAACTGGTGTTTTTTAATCGTTACACAATCGACATAGATTTTATTCATCAAGAAATACCTTTCGATTACAGATTTCTTTCTCATAGCAATAGTAGCAGTTGGTAGTTTTTTGGGAAGGTAACCCTGAAAAACTACATGTTTCTCTAAAAGACTTATGTACCTAATTTAAAAAAAAAATCATATAATGTTATAAACCATAATAGCAACTGGTCAAAATGATGTTCAGAGGAAATTTCAAGGAAAAAATAATATGGTATAAACGATTATATTAAAATGAGAAAGGCAACAAAATAGCCAAAATTTTGACATGCATGGCTTCTTTTCCATAATATACACATTGCACAAAGAACTCTTCATTTTTTAAAATTCTTTTGGGAAATACTATAAGAATGTAGAAAATTATCTCGTTTTGTGTAATTTGATTTCCTATTAAGTGAATTTCATTTTTGGCATATATAAAGTTATTTGTGGGGACTCTTCCAACATTGAGTCCTTCAGAGAAGCAATTCTAGTCTCTAAATGCTTTAATTTATTCATTTTAATGCCACAATAATTTAATTTATTTACTGATAACTTTCTTTGGAGCTTTGAATTGAATTCTGTGAAATTTTAGACATTACAGTTGAAGGAAGTATAGAACTCTCCACTTAAAAAAAAATTTCATATGGTATGAGAGTCCCAGCAAACTGCCATCCACCTTACACATCAATAGCCCTGGTGACAAGAACTGGACATCCCTTTTTGGATGTCCCTAACCATCTCATTTTAATCAAGATGAAGAAATAGACACTCAGAGGGTAGGTGTCCCAGCTAGCAAATAGAGCTGGACTTTGGATCTCATTGTGACCAGGTACAAAGCCGAGGCCTTCCCTGAGCTTAGGCTGTCCTTCTCCTCCCTCTGACGTCGTTTTGTCTTTCTCTGCCTCTTAACCCCTTTCTGTTGGCCTGCCCCCAATCCTCAAAGAAGAGGACACACTCTAATAATGGGATAAAACAATTGTTTTTTGCATATTGAAAACATTACTATTTTGAGAGGGTCTATTATAAGTTCATAACAGATTTTAAAAACCAGAATATTGTCACATTAAAAATTCGATACCACATAGAGATATTTGACAAACTTAAAAATGTATCTGTAATGTGTTTTTTTCAAAATGAGATGGCATATTCATTGTTTAGGTGAAACTGCTATTGTAGTGGGTCCAGACTGTCTCATACAAGATAGAAATTTATTTCTCTCCCACATGTGGGGTCATTGGGCTATAGTCCACATGGTTATCAGGGACCTGCACTGGTGGGTGGCTCTACCATCTGTAACCCATGGCTTCCCATGGTCTTCAGTCATTTTCTTCTCTGGCTGCCAGTGTTTCAAGGCCAAGACCATGTGAGGGGCATGTGTCTGTCACTTCTGCTTGTATTCCAGTGGTGAGAACTTAGTCATGTGGACAAACTTACTGCTGTAGAGGTTGGCATATGTGGCCTCTTGTTGGGTGACAGCTATGTGCAGAGGAAAGAGAGAACAGACTTGGGGAAAGGGAATTAGAAGTCACCCAGAGATGAGATACAGCCTAATTTTTTTTCCTAGGAGTCTTTCCTTTATAAAGATTATTTGAAGATTCCACAGCTCTATGAATGATAGAGACTGCCACACTTACAGAGCTTAGAAATGGTAATGGTGGAGAATGCTAATATATGACTTTCGAGAATTTGACTCAGCCTTGTCTTATCCACTAATAGGATCTGTGTTGTGTAGACAGCAACTGAAAACCTTTTATCGTGAATTTTAACACAAAGAAGGACCCCCCTCCAGCCCCTACCCTGAGTAAATAGAGTACCTCCCCCCGCCCCCACCCTTATGGCAAACAAATCATTGGTGGGCAGTGTTTATGCCAGATTTAAAAGGACATAACCATACATATATTAAACAGAGAGAGAGAGAGATCTCTCAGTTATCCAGGGGTAGATTTTTCAATTAGTTTTTCTCAGGTCTTTTTCTTATCTTCCCTTGCTAATGACACCAGACTGTTGTTCTGTTTCTTTCCAGAGACTTGATAATGGAAGGGTGGAGGTGGTTAAGCCCCTCTAGCAAAAGTTAATGATTATCTGCTTGAGTAAAAACCTGCTGGAGGAGGAAATGGAACTTGTACCCTGTGATACGATTTTGAACAACTGGATTATCCTTCTGGTTCTGGTGTTCTGAATAAGAGCAAATACGCCAGCATCGCTGCCCTCTTTTTTCCCCATGTTATGAGCAAAGTGTCTTTTCTTCATTTTGAGTATTAAAATGTCTCTTGCTATGAACACTGAAAAATAGATGTGGAGAAGGCAGGCAGGCAGGCAGTATTTCCAGATTGTGCTCTTTGGAACAGTAGTTTTAATGTATGTTTCTTAAAAAATAAGACTCTTGGTCAGATAACTGGAAAAAATTTGGTTTTGTGGAATAAAACATGAGACGTCTTTTCTCGTTTGAGCTAATTTTTTGATAGTATTTAATTAGAATTTGAGATACTTCCTGGCAGGCTAGTTGACCAATGCAGTGTGACCTTCTCTAAGCATATAATACACAGTAAAACCAAAGCAGCACATTCTCTCATTCATGTGTTCTGAAGGTGAGAAAGCTGAGTAGCTGCTTCATCATGGGTGTGCTCTGCTGCCGGAGAAGCTGGAGTCTCATTGAGGCCAACATGTTAGGAGAGCTTTGAGAACGAGACACCTTCCCCTCTTCCCCAGACTTTGTGGATTTCGTGTAGGCCAAGTTGGGCCAGTGAGCAGAGAGCACAGCCTGCTAGATGAACCAGAAGCAGTGTCAGGCATGAGTAAAGCTGCAGTGAAGCGAGAATGGGGTGTCTTGGTTGTTTCTGCGTTGGGCCCCATAAACGACTGTTCTGTCACCATTATCCCAGCGAAGGCCCTGAGTCACACAGTAGGACTGGCTGAGAATGTGTACAAGCATCAGTCAGAACTCTACCTTACAAGGAGTGTGTTAGTTTTTATTCCCTTTGGTTTAAAAGCACATCTATCTTTTTAAAACATACTTAGTGAACGCCATAGGGTTGTGTCTTCTGTTGACTAAAATGTATGAATTTGGGTTATGATGGCATTCATTGTCAAATCTGAAAATATACCAAAGATCGTTATTCAGATGAAGAATTAATCTAAATTATTAGAATTCTGCCCCTCTCATGGTTCTGTTATTAGTTCTTTAGGGAGTGTTCAGTGGTTTTGCTGTAATTTATCTGATTAGTTGTGATTGAATTCTTTGCTCTACAGATGATGGTGGTCTTATCCAGTTTGAACCGAGATCTAGAACTTGTCTTATTTTTTCCCTTTTTTAAAGGAATATGTACACTTGACATTTCTTCCTTATGTCTTTCAACAATTATGAATATTGAGTCAATGTTAATTCCTTTGAGTTTCTCAGAATAAAACTTTTCAGAGGCCATTGTTACCTCATTTGGGATCACATATAATAAAAAATCCCAAATCATTAGAGAGTAAGTTCTTTCAGCTCTCTTTGCCCAAGTTTTAAAATTTAGATTTAAATTCTGGTGCAGTGGTAGCCTCAGAAAGCAGTGGGCTCCCAGGCTTTCTCTTTTGGGCCATTTGTGTTTTGATAACCATTACGTATTTTAGGACAGAGCCAAGCTACTTTATACTCTAGTCTCCCTAGCAAGTACTGTAAGTTTCTGGGCTCTTGCTTTCTGGGCTAAAATCCCTCACAGCTCAACTTGCAGGCACAGTGGGGCTTAACACAAACTTTCTCACTGGCCTATTTTGATTCTTAGCTTTGCTTTATTCAGCAAAGTCATTTTCTCTGGTTTTTTGTTCTTTTTAGGGCCTTTTATTTTTTAAAATTGTTTGGACAATATATTTTGGAGTAAAGAAGTTTTTAGATTTTAGTTATTCTTGTGCATTTAACATAGATATTGACTGTTTTATCATCTCAAACTTCTTATAATCATTTAAGTAACGTTAATACCTTTTTTTTTTGTTAGTTAGAACCTGGCCCTTTAGATGAAACGCAGATTGCTACTATATTAAGAGAAATACTGAAAGGACTTGATTATTTGCATTCGGAGAAGAAAATTCATAGAGATATTAAAGGTAAGACAACATCTTATTTATATTTTTTTGAAATACCTAAGGTGACAGGTAGGAACATACTGTTGAATTAAACTGTGCTTCTCAAGGGAAGTTGTCTTATGTGTATCTATGGAGTACCTTCAACATTTCTGGGGATGGGTTGGCTTTGAAGAGTCTAACCCAAAAGTCTAACCCAAAAACTTGTTCTTGTTGAGCACATTATCTCGCTGGGGAGAGAATGCACATGTTCCCAAATGATAATGGACAGAACAGTATAGCAGATGATATCGGAAGGCATCTTGGTTTTATTTTGCAGCTGCCAATGTTTTGCTGTCTGAACATGGAGAGGTGAAGCTGGCCGATTTTGGAGTGGCAGGCCAGCTGACAGATACACAGATAAAAAGAAATACCTTCGTGGGCACCCCTTTCTGGATGGCACCTGAAGTCATTAAACAGTCAGCCTATGACTCAAAGGTAAGGGCCAGTCCTTCAAGTTCATTGAGTCTGGAGAGTTCTCTCTTTTTAACTTTTACATTATTGCTTTTCCAGTTGAAGCGAGGGCTGGTACCTTGAAGTAGGTCATAAAGGTAGTTCTCAGACTGTGGTTAAAAACAGGTCTCTGTCTTCTGCTTCATCATTTAATGCCCTTAATCCAGTTGCAGTTAGTGAGGTTTTTTGTTTTAGGCTAAACAGTGTCTGCTTGGTGGTGGTGAACACTGAGAAGGAGCAGGTGTGAAGGTGGTGGCCAGGGTCACCCTGTTGAGAAGTCTAGGTAGAGGCCTCCAGCAGGGTGGGGATGTGGGACCACAGAGAGGGCTGGGAGGTTGTCTGTACAGGTGGTGGTTGAGACTTGAGTGGTGCGGATGAGGGGAGGCGGCCTTGGACAGGACTCTGAACTATATTTAAGGGACAAGTACAGAAAGAGGGTCCCACAAGAGAAATGGAGAGCTCACAAAAATAAAAGATCAGAATCTGGAAAGAATAATGCTTTTAGCGATTGCTGCAGATTCTTCCTGTCATGATTTTTAGTTCTCAATTAAGATCATTTTTCTCAGAGGTTCCTTACAAACATGAGGTAAAATTGTAATTCCTTTCTTTCTTCGTCCTTTACCTGTCATATGTTATATTTTCCCAATTTTTCCTATGTTCTTTTTTCTCTGTTGTCCTGCAACTTTCTTATGTTGCAGTTTTAGACTAAAAAACCTAGGGACCCTGCTTCCTGGGTCTCTGATTTAATTCCCATACCCCATAGGCTGCTTTCTCAGTAGCCTGTACACAGTAAAATCTACACATGGTCCACAGAGAAATGGCTTTTCTGGACCAAAATTTCCAGGCAAACAAATATATAACTCAGATACCGATACATTTACATGCCAAATATGGTTTGTTCTCTTTAAATGGAAATCTTTTCAATATACAGTAGACTTGCCATTTTGAGCCATCGACTACTGTAAAGTGTCAGTGTTGTGCTGAAGTTGCAGGTGTTCCTTCCAGCATTTCAAGGTGGACCTGGCTATCCCACTGTTGAGTTGTAATGGTGGCCATGACTCCTGTAGGCATCCTCATGGCCTTAGTGGCCATTGGCCAGTAAGTAACTATTAGGTTTTCAACCATCATGACAACAGAGCTGTCTAGTCCTTGGCATGTTTGTTGCTTATTGCTTTGCCCTGTCTGATGTGTGGATTACCCCCATAGCCACTTCCAATACCTGCAGCCACTTTTGCTATGGGCCCTTTTCGTATGGTTGTATCATTTTAGGCCTTGACAGAAACTTACGTGTTCAGAGTATGCTCTTAATTTTAAGCTGAGATTCATTTATCAAAGTTCATAGATCTAGATTTTGGTAGGGATTGGAATCCAGGTTCTTAACTCATCTGATTATATCACACTCATTATTCTCTTCCTAGTAAATTAGTTAGTCAACTGGTACATGTGACTCAGGATTCAGATCTTATGTTTTCACTGTTACCTATCATTGTTCACTTCACAGTTTTTCTTCAAGAATTGTCCAGGTTACCCGAGACCTTTTTCCTCCCTGTCTTTCCCCCAGTGCAGGACTTCTCTAGCTGTTTGCTGAAGGCGGCCTCTGAGCAGCATAGTTTTTACTGCATCATCAAGCTTTGCCATCTTTTTTCTTGGTGTTCTTGTCAAGATCAAAGTGCTTTTATCTGATCAGTAGGATTTGCAGTATTCTTTTTAGGTAAATCAAAAAATGCCTTCTCAAACTCAGTAGGAATGCACACTTGATTTGAGGCCTCAAGAAATGGTCACATTTTTCTCTAACCTTTAATTACGTTTAATTCTGGCTTATGTCAAAAGCTAAATCTTTCATTTGTTTGGATCACACCCAGTGACTATCAAAGAATGTATTTTTTTAACTTTTTCAATTTTCCACATGACTCTTTACTGGAAATCATGTGTGAAAATATGTTTATGTGAAATTTACTTCCCAGGTTTGTTGACCCAGGAGGTGTGGAAAGTGCAGATAAGGCTAATGTCTGTGAGTCTTGAGGCTTATCGGAAGTGGGTTCCTGTGGCTGAGGTCTTAGGAATAATGCTATAGACACACAGACACACACACACACACAGACTCTGACACACACACAACACTCTCTCTCTCTCTCTCTCTCTCTCTCTCTCTCTTTCTCTCTCTCTCTCTCACTCACACACACACACACACACACACACACACACATCCTCATGACTCTTAAGAATAATAACACACACATACAGACACAAGGACACATACACGACACACAGACACTTTAATGTCCTCATGACTCTGGGCTAGCAGCTCTTGTTACGAGCAATGCCTGACAAGGACAAAGAGCCTTTTTCCGAGGTTGCTTTTTGGAATATCTTTCTAGTGACTTACTCGTCTTCTTTCAGTCCCCCCTCCCATTCTTTCTTGAGTATACTTCTAGACATTTTTCCCACTGGTCTCTGCATTACAGGTAAAGAGCTTAATAGCTGTAGGGTAGCAAGGTTCCTTTACTGCCATTATGAGAGCATGCTCCCGTCAGTTTCCTCTTCGGGTGCACACACTGGTTCTCAAAGGAAGGTTGGGTTGTGCGAAGAGGAAAGGAATGCACCTGCCTCACTAGCCTTTCCACTCACTGAACTGAAGGGAATATCAGCCTAAGCTTTGAGTGTATGTCTAGAACCTTGTTTAAAACAGTAACCCCTTGAACCAGTATCTTTGACACCTTGTCATTTGTCGGGGCTGCTTAGGTGTTCTGAATGTGTTTGCCCATACAGAGCATCTTATTGTCAATCTCAGCTCTTAACCACAGCATTACTAAGTTATGATTGCTCCTATGCCTTAAGAACCTTTATCATCACCGTCGTCATCATCGTTTTTTAGTGTAGCTTGGTTTGTTTAAGAAGCCCCCAAATTTTGGAGACAGTGCCAAGGGAGATGACTGTTCTCCCACAAAGAAGCCTTTGTTTTCAATGCTAGAGCAGGGTCTTGGGCTGCAGAACTTACATCTTTTTCTTTCCCTTTTCTTTGTACGTTATTATGGCAGTGTGTCAGCAGATGGATTGGATTTGAGTAAAGACTTTGCCCCTGTTTCATGTCCCTTTTTCTCTACTCATTCATTCAGTCTTCATGTAATTGTGCTCAGTGCTGTGCTAAATAATTTATATCTTCAGTGAGTAATTGCAGTTCTGGGTGTCAGGTACTCTGACAGGTAATCGGGGGAGCAAGGGAGCTGAGTGAGGGACATCAGAATGAGCTGGGCAAGGTGTCACAGACATAGGGCTTTTCAGCCCCTCAAAGATAAGGGAAGGATGTTCGGGCCAAGTCCAGTGTGGGAAAGGAAAGACATTTGTATTTGGATTGTAGATTGTGGTGAAGCACATGGTAGGAGATGAGGCCAGAGAAAGGTGACTTGCCTATTAAAGTGAAACGACATCCTGCGGACACTAGGAGTATGGTGTCAGTATTCACTTGTAAATAACTCTGTTTTTGGCCTCAAAAGCAATATAACTCTTTAATCTGTAAAATATAGAAAAAAATGAGATGAAAAGAACACCCAAGCACAAGCCAAATTATTTTGGTGTCCAGGCATCTCTGAAATAACCATTTGCAATCAAACCATATTGGAAATATGGAAATGGAAATAGGTGATGTGTTGATGGAAAAAATAAAATTGTTAAAGATGAGTCACAACACAGCAGTATTAGACTCCTGGTTGCTGGAATCTGCACAGTTAGCCTGTCCGCTGCAGTATGTGACTGTCCCTTCCTGTCTTGTGCTGAGTCCTCTGGCCTTCCCTAGTCTCTCTGTTTGGGATCAGGAATTACCCACAGTCTCTGTTATAATGCCCTGGAGGTGGAGGAAGGGTGTGAATGCAAAAAGCATCCAGCCGGAGACTAACAACAGGCTTTGTTTTAGCATGTAATAATGATTGGGCCTTTCTGGATGAACCTATGATTTATTGCTATTTAGTGCAAATGAACCTTTGATTTACTGCTATTTAGTGCAAATGATTTTAATACCTCTATATGCTGCTTAGGTATCACATCTAATTAAGTAGCTAGTTTATATTAACTCCATTTTGAGCTATGTTTTGACTAGTTATTACTGTGATTTGGGATTCTCCATGATTTTCCCCCCTCTTCCTCTTGATTATAGAGTTGACTGTGATTCCTTCTAGAGTATCTTCTGTACATAATTTTTTTATGGCACTTAAATTGTATTGTCTGCAGATTTGTAGCCAGCTTATACATAACATGGTATTGGTAGGATTTAGACTATCGTATATTGGTAACACCCCACCCCACCTGTCACCCGCATTGAGAAAGAGTCCTTGATCATCATTAACAAACAATTCTGTGTTTTCACTTAGGAACGAACATGCTACCTAGAACTGTCCACATAGGAGAAAATCTGTTCACAAAATATCTGCAGTACAAAGCACTTGCCCCTTAACATTTTTTGAGTTGGGCTCACATTGAAAAACCTCTATTTGTTTTCTCTTAATGTCTAATTTCATGTCTTCCATGGAAGGAAAATGGATCTTTTCTCATACCTGAATTTTAATTGCCTTGGAAAATGATTGTCTTTCCCCTCACATAACTTTTATGTTAAAACACACACATTCTAAATGTGATGCCGTACAGATACAGCTATAGATCAACTAAATTATGTTTATGATTCTCTATCAATGTCGTCGTTGCGTACAAGATACTTTAATAAGTTAATGTGCTATAGCAACTTAATCATTTCTCTAAGGTTTAGCGTAAGTAATGCAATTGAATATTTTTGGTAGCATATGCTATTTTCTAAATCTAGAATTATTTATTTAGGATAGATTCCTAAAAGCGGAATTAATTGGTTTTAACAAGTTTGAATGTTAAAACCATAATGGTTATGCCAAATTGCTTTCCATTTATTCAGGTGCCAGTCAAGTTTTCCAAATTAGTCAGGAGATGGTATATGTGTGCAGGGGGAGCCTGTAGGCAGGAAGACACTTAGGGGTCCCTTATCCAAGTCCCAGGGAGTGAGCCAGGGCAAGAGGGCTAGAGAGGGACCCAGGGTGCCAAGAGGTCAGGAGCCACCTACCTGGCACCTGGTTGATTCGGGAGGATCCAGAGAATTCCAAGAGGCTAGGATGACACTTGGGTTCCTGGCTGGGCTGCCTGGGAAGTTGGCACAACTTTTGTTTTGAGAAGCCTCTGCTGGCAACTTTCCCAGGGGAAGCAGGTAAGCGACGCCGTGCCTCTTCTGAAGACTATGGAGATGCATAACAGGTTGGGTTGGAAAGGCTGTTTCCTCAATCAACTTTAGTTGGTCTATCTTGGCCGATGGAAGCAGGTGCCAGGTCCTCAGAGTCTTGCTGCGTGTCCACTTATTGTCTGGCCTCGAGCCCGTTAGCGAGCCCGTTAGCGAGCCTGTTAGCAAGCCCTCGGACTGCTAAGGGAAATGAGTGCCAGCAGACACTGTCATCGGCCTGGGCCTTCTAGTTAAGGAGTGTGTTTAAGTGGTAATGGGATGTGTAGGGGTCTGGAAGCGCATCTGTCAGAGGTCATCTGAACAAAGCTCCTGTATCTGTACGGCTAGGGGGCAGATTGGTGCTGAGCAGCAGGCTTTGCAAACAGCAAAAGCTGTAATGCAATCCGAGAGGGCTGGAGTAGGCAGACAGAAGTGGAATCATAGACTTTAGAAAGGAACCTGTTGAGTGAAGGGCCGCTGCCATACTGGAGTGTGCATTCAGTCATCTTTGCCTCATCTGTTTTTGCATCTCACCTTCTCTGCTTGTACCTGCACACGCATGTCCTCCTGCCACTGCCACAGTTGCAGGTGCTCACCGCTGGCACGCTTCTGTGTACCCATCTTCCCCTTCCTAGGGACGAGGACTGGAATAAGTCACATTTCTGCTGATTTTTTAAATAAAGCAGAGTTGAAGTTGCAGAGAGAAAGGAAAGAGGCACATAACTCTTGACACCAGTTCATCCAGACTGACCTCTTATAGTAAAGTTTAGTACAAAGAATTTAGAACGAGGGCTTGCCAACAGTCACTCCCACCTTCCCTGAGAACAGAAGGGAGTAGAACAGGTGGTAGGCATCGATCCCACAGACTGCTGGGGAGGTTGTAGTGAGGATTTCTCATACTCACTAGGATTGTGGGATCATGGCAAGTGATCCTCTGCAGGCTGGAAAATGTCCAAGTCCTGCAGTGACCTGCACGGTGTTTCAGACTTTCCATTTCCTGGCTGTAGAATGAATATGCAGATTTATTAGGTTCTAACTTAATTGCCTGGAATTATGATAGGTTCATAGCGCACAGTGACAAGAGCAGAAAAGTTATCCTAGACTGAGTACAGTAGAGTTTTAGCCCTCCACCTCCGGCCCCTGTTCTGCTTTGCTGGCCTGTGTGGTCTTGCTTCATTTTTTTTCAGTTTCTGTCATCTTTGATGGGGATTGGTACCAGATGCTGAGAAAGGCTCATTAACTAGAATTCCTCTAAGACCTTTCTACTCTTTTCATTTATAACACATGATCAACGACTTCATCTACCTGACTGACCAGGCGAGCCTGCAAGTATATGCTGGGCGGGCAGGACAGGGTCAGGCAGCTAGACTCCAGGTTCCCCCACATGGCACCCCTCGATTCCTGCCAACAGTGAATCTAACCAAGCCTCTAGGTTTGATGAACTCTTTGGGTATTTGATAGGAAATATAGGAGCTAGAAAAATGTATTAAATGACACCAGGAAGAAACCAGACAAACCCAGACTTTGGGGCCTAGTTCTTCCTCAAGTCAGTGACACTGGGGAGATTCGGGAGTGGACTGTTTCAGGTTAAAAGAGCCTAAAGGCCATCTAACAGTCAGTTGTAGCACATGCGCCTTGTTTGGATCCTGATTAAAATTAACTATGGAAAGACTTTGAATAGTGAAGAAATTTAATTATTACATGATACTAAGACTAATGTTCTCTGCTTTTTATGTTTGAACATCAAGTTCTGAGTGGTATGTAAGGCACCTTGCACAACCACACTGTTATTGTTCCCATTTTCCAGATGAGGGAATTAGGCTCACAGGTTAGGTATTTTACCCAACATCACAAGACCAGGCTGGCCATTCTTGACATCAGAACATTAGTTCTAAGCATTGCTTGATGGGGTGACTCACAGACACACCTCCACTGCCCATATCTGCCCTCTCTGCTCACCTCTGATTACCTATCCCTATAGACTGTCTCAGGGACTTCAGTTAAATTGAATGTGTCATTCCTCCAGCAGTAAGTGGAAGAAGAATCGTAAAAGCCATCTTTAGCAGAGAGGTAGAAGATATTTTGTAAATTAAATTTTCTCCTATGTGTTGTCTATTTTGAAATTAAAACTAAAAGCTTATTTTTTCATTTTTAGTTAAATAATTATCTTTTCAAAACCTTAGAGGTACACGGAGGTGTATTTTTTTTTTTTTTTTTAAAGCGTATTTATTTGAATTAACTCCCGCTTGGCGTGTCTCTAAAGATGCTTTGTTGTTGCAGGCAGACATCTGGTCTCTGGGCATAACAGCTATAGAGCTTGCAAAAGGTGAACCACCTCATTCTGAGCTGCACCCCATGAAGGTTTTGTTCCTCATTCCAAAGAACAACCCCCCGACACTGGAAGGAAACTACAGCAAGCCCCTCAAGGAGTTTGTTGAGGCCTGTTTGAATAAGGAGCCGAGCTTTGTGAGTTTATGAGATTGGAAAGGGCGGGCATTTCCTTGTGCGTGGACTGACTTGTTCTAGATACATCTTACTGAAATTTCTTTAATCACTATTGTCAGCTGTCTTCACAATTTCATTTTTTTCTCTTTGTAAATGAATATGATGGATTTCTTTGCTTTGCAAATAGGTTTTTATTGTTATTTAACAATTAAAAATTATTTTTTTTTCAGTGTTTCTAGCATCTCATACTCATTGAGCTTGAGGACTATTCTTAATATATGTGGAATCATACGTTTTTAATATTTATAGTAGAAGGTCAGGGCTGTAAACTATTAAGCTGTTTTTAGTAATTGCAAAGTCTAGCCTGAAAAGTAATGGCTAAATGTGTCTTTACAGTAAATATTTTCAGTAAGTGGGGAACTTTATTCTTCACATGTGTTAGGAAAGAAAAAGCAAATCAAACATAAACCACCCACCCACTTTGCTCCCCACTTCCCTTCTTCTTTCTTTGATGTTTCGTTGATCGTAGCAGAGCCATGTATCAGTGACAACTACGTAGCTTTAGCCTATTTCTCTTTCTGAATTAGGACATTTCTTTGAAAGTTATCTGTGTATTTTGGTGTTGTGTATAGCACCCTATGTCTTTGTTTTGTTTGTGAATTTTACAGCAGGGTTAGCTAGCTGAAGGCCAAACTGAACCCCTCCTTTTTATGAACTCTTATCTAAAAATGGGCGATTAATATTATAAGAGCACTGTGGTTTTCTAATATGATGCCAGTTTGGATAAAGAAATTAAATGGAGGAGTGCAACATTTTCTAAGAAGCTCTAGGGGATGCAGAGTATGTGAGGCAGGCTTCAGGCGGTGTGGGGCTGCTGTTCTGCATGGCCACGATGCTCTGCTCTTTATATCATGGTGTTAATTCCTAGTCGCAAAGCACCAGCACCAGCACCCAAGAAGATACACTCACACACATGCACTCCTTCTCGTTAAAAACGTATTTCTAGTATTGGCTTACTTGCCCAGTGTACACATGTACACATCTCCATTCCTACCTTGACTGCAAACACACTGAAGAGGATGAGAAGCTGAGAGTATGAGCACTTCTGAGATACTTGGAGTTTCATAATCATGTGGACAGACTGAGAAATACCAGAGGTGGCCTAGGTTTTTCAAAAGCTCAAATTTGAGACACATGTCTAGCTCTTGTTACTAGAGCTTTAGTAATTTGGAGTAAGTGGGGAACTTAGTCTTACTCGTGTTATTTGTGTGTTCCTGTTGTTTACTGTAAATGGGCTTTACTCGGCTTCCTTGGGAAGCATGTTCCCTGTAATTGGGTTTGCAACCTCAAGAGCAAAACAGTTGGCCAAGTTTAAAGCATTCTGTCTGGCTGTAGCCATGCTAAGCCCAAGGCCTGGATGAAGTACTCACCCTGATCCCAAGGAAAGAGGCAGAACTGGAAAAACCAGCATTTCTAAATTTGGAGAGCTGTATGACTAAACTTGGGTACACTTTTAGCATCCAAGAAAAGGGTATCTCCTGGCTCCTTTCTAGTTTCCTCTAGGTGGATCCAAATTAAGATTTTTAAAATGATTTTTTTGGTTGGAACCAAAATTTAATATAGGAAGTTAACAAGGTAATACAGAACATGTGTTTTCTCACTTGCCAGCATTTGTATTAAAATGATTTATAAAAACTAGGAGGTATATTCTAGCTCTCTTGAATGATCTCCGAAATTCTCTGGAGTATTTTCTGTGTAAATGCGTTTATCTGGGGGGAGTTCTCTTGCTTGGGTTGGATGGTTACGTGCAAAACGTTAAGGATCCCATTAGATACTAAACGCCATGTCCTCTTTGTACAGAGTCCCACCCACAGGTGCTAAATGACTATTCTTTGAGTAAGTCTTAGGGGAAAAAATATTTGAAGTACAACTTTATCTTTTCATATTAGTGTAGTTGTTTGAATTTTGAGTCACTAAGTCTGACTTTCGGGGTAGAATCACGTAGAATGTAGGGACTTCATCTCATGCTTTTCTGTTTTCTTTGTTGGTGGATTTCCAGAGGCCCACTGCTAAGGAGTTACTGAAGCACAAGTTTATAATACGCAATGCAAAGAAAACATCCTACTTGACTGAGCTCATTGACAGGTACAAGAGGTGGAAGGCTGAACAGAGCCACGAAGACTCCAGTTCTGATGATTCTGACACGTAAGTCTGCTCCGCCTGAGCTGTATAGAGTGTGCGTGAACCAGGAGGGCTTCACATGAGCTGAGCAGCGTGTCCATGAGCCCCTGCGCTGTGCTTGAGGTGCATAGTATGCGGGATGTGGCCTGTTTGTTCTAGTCTTCTCTTTAGGATGGGCTTTGAGTTTCTTTTCTTCCCTCCCCTTGCCTTTCTGCCTTTCCTTTCCTTTTCCTTTTTCTTTTTTAGATAATCCAGGTCGATGGTGCTCCTTGAGTTAGTGTGGAACCATCTGGGAGTCTTTTAGCCTCTTTTTATTGCCAGTCAAGTTTTTCTGAGTAAATTCTGTGAGATAAAACTGCATAAACTGAACTTGACCCAGTTTCTTTTTTTTTTTTTCATTATACTTCCTACTCTTAAAATGAAACTGATCAAATGAAACTGCTTTAAATGTATTTTAAAGAAGATATAAATTTGTGTTTATGATTCTGTGTTCTGTTCTGGTAGAGCTTGGCATTATTATAAAAGCTCTATACTAGGAAGTTTTTGGTAAATAAACCAAAAACTCCCATCAAGTTAAGCATCTAGGAATTTTGTTAGCTAAAGAGCTGAATTAGGTATAGATGCCATTTCAGTACATGGGATCAGGAAAGCTGATGGCTCTGACGTGAAAGAAGAAGCCAGGTCTGTTGAATCTGAATTTCTGGGGATGAGACCCAAGTGTATTTTCAGGGTCCCCTTGTAAAGCCAAGAGTGAGAACCACTGGCTGGGGATTTGTCGAGGTCAAGACTTTGAGAAATTAGGGTAGTAGCAATGAGAGTGAAAAGATGAGCAATGAATACAGATGTGGCCATGGATTTGGATAAAGGAGGTACAGACAGTTCACACTTGAGCAGTGTGATGGGTTTTGTTGAGATGGCAATATTGGAGAAGAAGCTGTTTTGGGGAGGCCAGGGTACAGGAGGCTGAGTTTGGTATGAGACATGTTTGAGTTGCTGACAGATGTCCAAGAGGATGTGTCCAGTATAGAGTGACATCAAGGTTTGGAGTTCAGAAGAGATGTCTAGGCAAATGATACAGATTTAGAGTCACCACTTTGTATATGAGAATGAATGGTGCCACTAAGAGCATATCTTCAGAATTTGAAGGGCCCGAAGCCTACGACCAAATCCTAGGAAATGCCAGCATAAAGGATGAATGTGAGAATGATTTGGGTCAGAGGAAATTCAGATGTCGTGCAGCCCCAGGAATTTGGAGTCTAGAAGAGGAGGGAGTGATCAGTAGGATCATTGCTGCTGAGGGTTTGAGCAAGATGAGTACTGACCAGAAACGCCCTTGTCTAATGGTATGCAGATGATTGGTGGCCTTAGTCATAGCAGTTGCAGACGGGTAAGTTTTAGAGTGAGTGGAAGGTAAGGAATGAAGGCAGTGAGTGTAGGTAATACATCCAAGAAATGTGGAGACACTGGCTGTAGCTAGCAGGTAGGTTGTGTGAGTGAGCAAAAGGATGTATGTTGAAAGTGGATGGGAAGGAGTCTAAGGGGAGAAAAATCCAAGAGGGGCTGTCAGTGGAGTAGAGGATTGTTCCACAGAAGAAGAGATGCTGCTTTCCATTTGAGGAGATGGGAGAGATGGATGTGGATGCAGTTGGCATTGTGGGAAGTTGTGGTAACCACATTCTGATGGTCTTTCTTCTCTGTGAAGTAGAAGACAGGGCTGTCTTCTGAAAGTCCAAGGGGGACTGGAGGCGGATGTGATTGGTTGGAAGTGGGGAAAATTGGAAGTAGGCGTGGCGTGAGACAGAAGGCATACATGCATGCATGGGTAGATAGATGGGCAGTGTTCAGTGCTCAGTTGGAGTTGGAGAACGTAGATTGAGAGGCCACCAGTAGATCTCCTCCGTGAAGTCTCCTGCAGAGACAGCACACTCACTCACAGAGTTCTCCTGGATTTATGTATTAAGAGAAACAGACACGGACAGCCAAGCATCTGGAGGCAGCGACGCTGGGGACTGGATCTTCACAATCCGAGAGAAAGATCCAAAGAGTCTTGAGAATGGAGCTCTTCAGCCTTCGGATTTAGAAAGAAATAAGGTACGATTATCCTAGAGTAACACTTGTCATCGGTCAAAAGCATTTTTTTAGTTACTTTTTGTGAAGCCTGCCTGCTGCATTAGTGGGCTAAGTGGTCTCTAATGGCAGCCTGTTCTGGAATTTTGCTGCTGTTGAATCAACAGAGCAAGAGATTTTGTTCTGTCTGATTACTCAGTGTCAGACCTACAGTGCTAATTTCTGCTCTGTGTAGGCATGCTGTCCTGCTGTGGAGTCAGCGTTTCCTGACACTTGGACATACAGTGGGATTCATTGGTTATGGAGAGGGGGATGAGGTTTCACATATGAAATGACTTTCTAGCTCTCTTGATAGGACTATGCCTGTTTTGCATACAGGGTTATTCATATAAGGTACTAGAATTTTGAGATTAAGTTTTATTTAAAGAACTTAGAAACAGATGCATTGATTTTGGTCTTTATATAAAACTTTATTTTGATTAATTAATAGATGCCTTATTTTAAGTTTACAAAAAGCTGTATTATTAGGATAAATAATACAGCTTTTAAAGCACAGCGGCGTAGTTTCTCAGGCAGTGTGGACCAGTAGTTGTCCCTTGTTGATCCTGTAAGTCCTGCTTTGATAAGCAGAGTGGGAGTCATTATGTGTTCAGATAGAGGTTGCAAAAGTAAGAAATAGGCCACTGTTCTACAACAGCCACTTGGAGTAGGCAGCTCTGATCTGATTTCCATTTCCAGGGTTTCTTTTCTTTCCTTTTTTTTAGGCGAGGGAACCCTCGGTTGACCTTATAGATTATAAGGACCTTATCAGCTTACAATCCCTCATTTTTTATTTTTTATGCCTACAGTACCTGGTCTTCGTAGGTGGTCTCCCATCCAAGTACTAACCAGGCCCGACCCTGCTTAGCTTCCAAGATCAGACGGGATCAGGCTTGTTCAGAGTGGCATGGCCGTAGACCCAGGGTTTCATTAGTAAAGTCCTCCTACATAGATAGCACAGTGGTGCAGTTCAGCGCTGCCTGCATCCACACAGAATGCCACTTCATGGGCCTCTAGTACCTTTCAGTGTGGAATCCAGACACTGTGGTTTCGCCATTTTATAGTCTAATGAAGGATAGTAATATAGTCCTGTTCAGATTTTATAGTAAATAGAACATTGCAGACTTTATGCTTGGATAGCACATGTCTGAAGTTTATTGAATTATTGTGAATATGAATATTAAATATTTCTAATTACCTTTTTTTTTTTTTTCTTTTCCTAAGATGAAAGATATCCCAAAGAGGCCTTTCTCTCAGTGTTTATCTACAATTATTTCTCCTCTGTTTGCAGAGGTAAGATACCCAATTGACTTTTGGCGGGGGGTGAGAGAGGAAGAATAGGACAGCAGGACACTCCTTCTGTGACAACGTTGGGAAATTAGAACAAGCAGAAGAGTGTGCTTTATACTCCAATAAAGCCAGCTGGAATCCAGCCCCTCTTGGTTAAGAGTAACTGTGTTGCTGCCTTGAGCGTACAGATGGGACATCAGCAACTCAGCCCAAGTCCATACATTACCAGAGTGATTTTTAACTTCACTTGTACTGCTTTCTACAATATTGATTTGGGTGCAGCTTGATCTATCTGCCTCAGACAAATTTATGGCAATGTAAATAGTGTATTTCTATTTTAAAGGGGACATTGGATTCCCTGGAGTCCTCGTGCTCCCCACTGAGCCCTCAGATTAACCTTACTTCTTATTCAGTACCCAGTGCAGTCACCTTACCTAGCAGGGCCATCTGTCTTTCAGGCGAGCGGCCCATTTCAGTCCCTTGTTCTGTGATTGACTGTATCCTGTGCCATCTCTGGGAACGCCCCGCCCCCTAGTAGATATCTGTATGCATAATTGCTTTTTGAGATGTTTTAAGAATAGATTTTGTGAGAATGAAGATTATTTTTCATCTGGTTAGTAGCTGATTTGAACAAAAGTGGGAAATATTCCTTTCTCTCATTTTCTTATGCCCCTTCCTGGCTCAGGTGACCTTTAAGGTAATTCAGATGAGTTGTACCAGTCAGTGCCTTTTGTTTGTGTGGTGATTCAGTGCTCCCCAGGGAGGCTATACCAAGAGACCTCAGACTTAAGGTGGGTGGTCTAAGGTGGGAAGGAAGTGCCACACACAGTCTCATTCCCACGCTCCACTTGGCCTGAGCCTCAGTCACACGGTGCCTTCACCTTGGCAGGGCCCAGGGTGCTCCAAGCCAGCCTCTGTCCTGTTCCCTCTTCTGGCCCCTCCTCTAGGCTCCTTCCCTTGCCCAGCCCAGCATCTGCCTTCACAAGCTTGCCTAAGGGCCCTCCCTCCCAGCCTGGGAGACTGGGGCCCAACTAAAGGGCTGTGGCCAGAGCCTGAGGTACAGGGTTGGAACCACTGAACACACTGGTTTTAGATTGAAAACTAAATGGCACAGGGCAGGTAGAGGCCCCTTCTGTGTCTTTTTCTGGCTGCAGCCTTGGCTGATTCTTCTGGGTACACCTGCGCTCTTCCTGGGATGTCCATAAGACCCCATTTTGCTCATTTGTCTGTTTGGGGGATTAGTCCTTCAGATTTCTAGATGCTCCCTTGCTTTCCTGCTGTCTTTCCATTGCTACTTTACTAGAATCAATCAGACAATTAGGGAAAATGGCATAGATTTTCTCATTTGTCTGAAGCTGTTTACTTTTTATTGAGCACATGAAGAAACTTCTAAATCATTCAGAATTAATGAATTAATCCTAAATGTAATAATGTTTTCATTTTTTTCCAGCTAACCTAAACTCACAGGCATCTTATGTTTTTATTATTAATATTTGATAACCTGATACTCAAAGTGTTCAGTGTGCATTGTTTTATATAATACTCATAAAACTCAGTAGCAGTCATTCTCTCTACATCTGCAGATGAGGACATTCCTTGACATCACTCAGTGTGTGCCCAGGTAGCTCACTCAGGCTGGGTGGATAGAGCCCATCCAGCAGCATTGGAGCAAAGGAACTACCTTGTGGGGTCCCAGGGCGGTGTGGGCAGTGGAAGAAGGAAGCTGTAGGACATGGCAGGGACACAGAGTGGTATGTTGCAGGTCACTCAGGACTTGTAAGGACTACTATTTAGTTGTTAAATGATTAGGAGTCCTATACAGACACAGTGACTGTCTCTAGAGTGGCTGTGTTTCAGTCTATGAAGAAAACATAGGAACAACTGCTCTGGTGGGAAGTGCTGAGCAGACATCCTCAGCCCCGCCAGCCACTCCCACCCCAAGCCTTTCCAGTTCTTCTGTATGTGCCTTGAGCAGGGAGAAGCCATTGTTTTTATGAGACTGATGCTGGGAATGACAGCATGTGTTCATGACAGCTTGAAAAGTCAAAGCTGCTTTGCAAACTATTTCTTAAAGATAAAATTGAGGAGGGGGACTTCTGACGAGGAGGTAGTGTCTGTTTTCTCTGCAGCTGTCAACTGGATCCTGTTCCAAGAAGCTGTCAGTCCTCTCAGCTGCATCTTGACTTGAGCGACTTCCCTTTTGCATGTTTTGGTTGCATCCCAGAAAGAGACTGAGTTGATCTTAAAGTGAGCAAGGTGCCTTGCAGACATTGTCATAGTTTCATGTGGGAGTAGAGGTACCAAGAGGGACATTGCAGGTTCCCAAAATTTAGAACAACAATTTATTTACATGAAATAGAATATTTGATGAGACAGAACCAAAAGGCAGTTTGTTGGTATCTAAGAACCAACCATTAACATCAGTAAGCTTTAGATTATATTGTAGCTTCAGTATAGAAACTAACGTTGAATAATATTGTAAAATTAAGGTTGAAACAGAAAACCAGGGGAGGCCGACTGCCATGATCAGATTTTGAAAAGGTGCACAGAAAGCTAGTTGTCTCTCTTCACTCCAATGAAGGGAGGGACTTAAGTCTGACTAACGCTCTTGTTATATACAGCGTTCTCAGCATTCAGAAAGCTGTTCGTTGAAAGGAATGGGAAGTGATCAAGTGGCTGAGCTGAAGCCAGGACTCGTGGCTGGAGCAGTTATGGTCCACACGTTGTTACTTTTTAAAATAGATGCCCGTGTGTATCATGCTCTTCACGTTTGTCTGTTTTAAGTTGAAGGAGAAGAGCCAGGCGTGCGGAGGAAACATGGGGTCCATAGAAGAACTGCGAGGGGCCATCTACCTGGCGGAAGAAGCGTGCCCCGGGATCTCGGACACCATGGTGGCACAGCTCGTACAGCGGCTCCAGAGGTAACTGCTGCCAGTATTCCCTCAGCCAAGGTTGCTGTCTCCAGAAGGGAGAGCCCATGGAAACACACCGTGTTTGCCCTGTGGCTTTCTTAGGTTGGCTGTAGGACACCTACAGATGGTCTGCTAGCTATCCTCCATTTGTTAGTTTGGCACTTTGTTCCAAGTTTGTTCCTGTTACCTTCTTGTTTTGAATTGTAGAAATCAGTATGAATGAATGATAGGAATCTGGAAACAACTGGGAAGGACTGCGAACTTTGTGCAGTTGTAGCTCTTGCTACATAAAAACAGAATGTCTTTAAGATATCTGTTTGCTCTTAATGTTGCAGCCTAGTTATCAGCCAGAGAAGTACAGTGTTTAGCCAGATGTTTGTAACTCCATTTTGTTTTATGCTGCGAAGTCGAGTGACCAAAACTCCAGAAGCTGGGGCTTGGTGAGTTCAGTGAAAACGGACATGGGCATGTTCTTTTCCTTGGGTGTCTGTGCCAGTTCTTGACTCTGCCTCTTGCCTTGTTGTGACAGCAGTGCATCCTGCAGAGTGCTCCCTGTCCACCCCCTCACCCCAGTGGCCCTGCACGTACTGGTGCTGCACGTACTCTAGGGTGAGGATTAAGTGGGGGTGACAATTTGGACCTTGCAACCCAGTCTCTTGAACTCATTTTAGGAGTCTCCTTGTGGAGGTCACTCTGACTGCCACCCCAGCATAAGTACAGTCGTTTGGGGGTGCTAAGAGAGTGGAGGTGTGCCGTGCTGCAGCCATGTGGCTCGATCTCTCCTTCACACACCAAACCTCAACACTCCTGAAGCACGAGGCATGTCATTCATTGCTTTGAAATTCACCTTCCGGGTGACCTGTCCAGGCTACCACGCCCTTATCAAAGGGTGGCAGAGGCTTGATGAGAGTTAGGAGTGTTTCGGGTCTGAGGTGTCAACTTGACAGTGCAGGAAGAAGTTTGGTATGTGAGGTCACTTTTGCCACTTCTTAGAAGTGATTAAAGGGGCTGCCCAATATCTTGTGAAGACTCCCTTTAAAATGGGATCTCAAGAGAAAATCGCAGTTCTGACCCTTCAGGTTTATTCTCCTGAACTCTCAGCTTCCTTCATAAAAGACATCCCAACTTTCTGACTTGCTCTAAGTAAAGTTTAGGCCAGAGAATAAAGTTGGTTTACTTGGTTGCCTTTAGTTTAGAGGCAATAGTCAGAATTATTATCCACCTCTCTTCTCAGTGAATTGCAGGAGTAAAGGAAAACGATAAAAAAAGTCAAGATACCACATGCTTATCTAGACATAGTCATTGTTACCATGTTTGTTTGTATCTACCCATTATGTATATGCAGTTAATTTCTGACATAGCTTTGTTATTCATTGAATGTTTTGTAGTAGTATCATTCCTATAATGGTCCCTTTTTCTGATTTCTCAAAGAAACTTGCTGTCACTTCACACTTCATTTTAGTGACATTTATTTCTCATTTAAAAACTTTAAATCTCAAACAAGTGAAACTAAACCAAAATCTTACCTTTAACATGTAATCAATATAAACAATGATCACTAAGGTATTTCACATTTGTTTTAGTACTAAGTCTTTGCAACTGTGTGTGTTTCTACTTCACAGCACACCTCAGTGTGAACTTGCCACATTTCAGGTGCTTGGTGGTCATATGTAATGTAAATATAACTATCCGCTGTCTACACTGTTTGAAGTTTTACTTCCCAGCGATGTGCTAGACATACTGAGTCAGTATTCTTTCTTTCTTCTCATCTCCAGACAATTCTTTCTCAGTTTTCTTTCCTTTTTGACATGTGAACCCACTCTCTAATCCTCAGCTATCAGATGACACTACTCTTGGGGTTCTTATTTGGTTCCCACAGGCCTTGACTGGTGCCATCCATTGACACCTTTTGGGCTCTCCAAGTTCTATGTGTCCCCTACCCAGATGCCGCCAGATGCCAGTTCGCCATTACTGCTTATGTTTCATATTCATTTTACTCCCAAATGCATTACTTCAGTGGGTCACTTCAAAAAATGAGAACTGACTTTTGTCTGAATCATGTCAAAAGCTTCCTCTCTATTTTAGTTGAATTAATATGTAGATCTTTTTGTGTGGCATCAACTCTTCCCATGACCTAGGCATTTATGTTCTTGGAAAGTGAGTCTTAGGATCTGTGGCTAATGCATGCTTTTTGGGAGGATCTTATGTTACTATTTATTCTCTGGGAAAGTGCTGAGTATTTTAAATGCCTTAACAGAGAAGCTCTTAGGATGGAATGTTTGCAGTAAGTTTCATTAAACACATCCTCTGTCATCTCCTGGGAATGGGTCACTTTTGAGGTGGCTAAGAGAATCTTGGCCATGAGAGGACTCCCTCTACTGCTAACTTTTTTTGTGTTCCAAAGCAAGACAATACTGTGGAATCACTGGAAGACAGAAGGAAGTATATTCGATCTCACCACCCTAGCCCATTACCATTATCGTTATCATTTTTGATGCATTGCCTTCCATTGTTATATGTAAGCCATGAACTTATCTAATTTTTTTCATTTCTGGAAATTGTGTAAAACTGTGTATAAGTTTATACACATAAATTTTTTAGTTTTATGAATTCTTTAATTCATGGATAGTCGCTTGACTTAATTTTTTAGGACTTGGGATTGTCTATAAAAACTAAGATTTTGTTTGAATTTTTGCAAATTTTTTAATTTGGAGAAGTGACATTTACTAATGTTTCTCTTTTTGTTTTTTTTTTTCCCTAGATACTCTCTAAGTGGTGGAGGAACTTCATCGCACTGAAATTCCTTTGGCATTTGGGGTTTTGTTTTTCCTTTTTTCTTCTTCATTCTTCTCCTTTAAAAAAAGTCAACGAGGGCCTTTGCTGATTCCGCTGAAGAGATGTGCCATCGAGGGTCTGTACCCCCAGCCGAGGTTTCCTGTCTAGGGCCACATGGCCCTTCTTGCCGGCCTTGGCTAGATAAGTCTCCAGATGGGGTGGGGAGGGTCAACTCATTCAAGCGATCATTTTATTTTATTATTCTTGTTTTTAATTGTAACCATAGTGCACATATCAAGGAAAGTGTCTTTAAAAACAAACCCTGAAATGTATATTTGGGATTATGATAAGGCAACCGAAGAAACGAAACCTCAGGTATCCTGCTTTAAGTTGTAACTCCCTCCCCGGGAGACGGAGATTGCTCTGGTGGATCAGTGTACAGATTTGTATATAGTGTCATTTTTACAGAAACCCTTTTGGCGTGCATAAGGAATCACTGTGTACAAATTGGCCAAGTGCTTCTGTAGATAATGTCAGTGGAGTAAATATTCGACAGGCCATATAACTTGAGTCTATTGCCTTGCCTTTATTACATGTAAATTTTGAATTATGTGACCAGTGATTTGGGTTTTTTTTTTTGTATTTGCAGGGTTTGCCATTAATAATAATTGATGCCCCTCTTATGGAATACTCCTATTTGTACCTCAAATGCAAATTTTCCTTTTGTTGCCCTACAACCCTTTTGGTACACTTAGGAGTTCCTTTTTCATTGATGGTACTATTTCTTAGTGTTTTAAATTGGAACATAACTTGCCTCATAAAGCTTTAAATTATTATTTTAAGTTTCTCCCCAATGAAGTGCTCTCATCTAACGTCCGTTTGGAATCGTGCCACTGCCAGTCCTACGCCAGCCGTACCATTCTTTCCAGTATGATTTTCATTGCACCTTGTAGTGAAATTTGCATATCATCTTTCCCACCGAAAAATGTCTGAATGCCTACACGAATAAATTTTATAACACTCACATTGCATACTCTCCTTGAAACGACTCTTGAGAGGGCAGGACACCTGCCGCGTGTTTGTGTGTGCCTGTGGTTGTGCGTGTGGGTGAGACATTTTAGAACGTTATAGGAAGAAGTGCCCACATTCAAAATGCTGAATGTTTAGGTCAGTTCCCTATGCAACTTTTAAAAATTGGTCATTAAGAAGATATGGTTGAATATTATGGCTGATTTGTAAAATTGCTCTCTCTCCAGGAACCTCAAATAAGGGTTGTTTTGTTCTCTTAAAGGAGCCTGTGTTTGCCGACTTGTCAAGGCAGATGTCTGTATTTTCCTTGGCAGAGTCTTGCTTGCCAAGGGGGGAAATAAATCTCTGGGTCTCTGGTATGGGAAATAAGAGTCCATGTATAGCAATTCTTGACTGTCTGAAATAAGTATGCGTGGTACTTGTGTAGTTGTTGATATGAATTATTGTCATCTCTTGTCGGAGTATCAGTTCTTGGGGAAGACAAGGATTTTTGGAAGCAAGAAAGTTACTGAGGAAACTTCAGGATGGAAGGTCACACATGTGCCAGCCCGGTGGCCTGGAGGTTACAAGTAGAGGACAGAGGCCTGAGTCAGAGACATATGAGTGGGTGGTTATTTTTAGTTTGTTAATTGAGTCTACTTTTAAATTCAAAAATTAAATTGTGATTTTTTAATTAGAAGTAGATTTGGGTTGAATTAATTTCTATTAAGGATACATTTTGGTTAGGGGAAATAGAATTGAATAGCTAATTCTTATTGTGCGTGTTATTCTGCAGCAAGAATGTTAACTTGAAAAATAAATTTTGAAAGTATTTTGTGTTTCTGAGAGTATTCTGTATAAGGGAACTGTTGATTTTCCCTGTGTGAGACATAAGCCAAAGATCAGTTTTGTTCATTGCAGGAGAATCACTCAAAAGAATGAGCAGTGTTCCCCTAAAGTGCTTGTCTGATTTTAAGACAGATAACATGGACAGCAGCTTTCCGATTCAGAGTTCTTAAAATTTGCAAGTAGACACTGACATCAAGACTGAAGCTAAAGCCAATCTCAGATACAAGTAATGGGTTATGCTCATAGATAGACTGGATTCCAGTTAAGCATATTGGTGCAAATGGTCAGGTATTCTGCAATCACTAGACTATAATATACAACACCGTCTCCTGGATGAAGCAGCAAATTATTCTTTTAGAGTTTATTGGAATTATCTTCTGTTGATTAAGCTTCCTGGGGAAGATGTGGTTGGACTGTATTTTAAAAGTGGATTACATCCATATACAGTTTCTTCTGATTTGTGACTTTCTGTGAACACACAAACTCAGCTGATGTGTTTTTAAGGAAGCTAGCATATTTGTGTATCCACTTCAAGCCCTGTATTAAAAGACAGACCATATACCAGAGCTACGATGGGACCTGCTTCCGACAATACAAACTGCTGTTGATCTTTAGCCAGCCCAACATTCAAGATGGATTCACTAACACTCGGAAGTCTCTCAGTGCCAAACCCCAGCAGTTAACAGCTTATCCACCGAGAGACTGCAGACAGTGGTGGTGCACCTAGTGTGGGCAACGGCTTCACACAGCATGGTTACCAGCTTTTGGAAACAGGCAGTGGGCTGGCTGTGTCTGGCTGGTCATGCCTTTTTGAAGCTGTCTTGTGTGTGTGGCCCAGATGGCTGCACTTAGCAAGATGGCCACCAGTGTGGTCTGGGGTGTCTTGGTCCGCTAACAAGTCAGTCTCGTGATTGTCTTGATGTTACCAAGTGCCACATACCTTCCGATTCTGACAGTTTTGTTCTCGAGTTGGTCTTGTGAAGTGTCTAATTCTTCATGTAGCATTTTGTACCTTTTATTTGGCAAAACATATGGTCTGTTTATAAGCATTTTTATATTTCCTTCTTTAAAAATATGCTTCTGTATTTCTGCTATAAAATATGGCAATAAATGGGGAGTGCTGCAAGGCGTGTTAAGCACAGGTACTGTGTCACACAAGGGTCAATAAAGTTCACAGAAAACAATTATTTTTGTAATTTTGTGTCTTGTGTGGAGAAGGAATAGACCGAATGTTTTCCCCCAGATTTTGTGTTGAAATCCTGTGTGCAACGTGATGTATTAGGAGGAAGCAATTATGTCGTGAATGTGCAGCCCTTGTGATGGGGTTAGTGCCCTTAGATTCCACAGAGATCCTTCGCCCTTTCCACCATGAGGACACATCCAGGAAGAAATTCCTGTGAACCAGGAAGAAATTCCTCACCAGATACTGCATCTGCCAGCACCTTGATCTTGGACTTCCCAGACTTCTGAACGGTAAGAAAGTTGTTGTGTCTGTAAGCCACCCAGTTTATGGTATTTTTGTTATAGTATCCTGAATGGGCTAAGAAGGTAGCTCTGACACTTCCTGACAGCTTGGGAGCAGTCTAAATTGCATGTGAGTTGGACTTTTCCTTTGAAGTCACAGGGGAGCATAGATGTTACTCATAGATCTCAACTGGAAGTGTCCAGCAGATGGTTTAGAATCATTCAGAAATACCGAAATATACAACCTCATCCCCAAGCCTTGTAGAATTTACTGTCTTCTGGAGGGAGAATTTTCCTGATAATGCCTCTGCCATCTTCGTGACTGGGGTAAAATACACTTGAGTGTCACCTTCTCAGGATGTTGGTCTTGCCCCTGGGATGTGGGAGAAGCTTGTCCCCAGGCCCCTTTCACAAAGGAAGTGGCAGGTAGCCCTTCCCTCTCTACTTCACCCTCCTCCCTTGGGTTTTAGTCCTTTCATAGTCACTGATGATTAGTCTCAGACTTTAAAATACCAAGTTTTTCAAAACATGTTTGTCTTCATGAGTGGTTGCATCTCTTGTTTTTCTTTCACACCCACCCTGCAGTGACCAGCCAACTCTGCCCCTCGTCTGCTGAGGCACCAACCCACCGGAATTAGATGAAAATAAAGACAAGAGACAAGGTGGGTTGTTTTGCCTTAAAACTTCAATATGCTGGATTGTGGCGTGAGGTATTTTTATTCCCTTTAGTTAGTATTTAAAACCGTCTGGTACATATTGTAAGGCAAATGATTAACACATCTCAAGCTACTTGTCCATTTGTACATTGTCGTTCCCACATAAGTCAGTCACTCCACAGAGTCGGGGTTGCTTAGTCCCGTGTTGCTCAGGGAAGGGCCTTTCCCAGCTGTGGTGCAGGGCAGTGGAAGAGAACTGTTGGATTGGTCGTCCTCTCTGGACTGCATCAGAAAGGGCTTAAGAACACTAGGGAGTAGCAGCCACCCAGTCTCCGTAGAGAATAGGCAAACGGATTTTGATGAGTGGGCCCCAGCAGTTACTGGAAACCACGTTCCCTGTGTGGTCCAGCTGTCAAGGGTGTGCAATGTTATACTGTTGATACCCCATACTTGGGGGAAGGGAAGAGTATAAAAAAGAAAAAGATTTTTTGAAGACAGGCACAATATATATACTACTATTGAATGCACAGTCCCAAACCACAGTTGCAGTAGGATATAGATAGGTATGATAATGGGCGCGGGGACTATGCACCATTATTTATAGTGCTTCTGCATCCACTGGAAGCTCACAAAAACTCTCCATAATGTAACATATCACAAACGGCCCTGATCACTGACATACAGGTTTTCATGCTCGTGAAACAGACAGCAAAACACCACAGCTTAGTATCTTCCCATTGTATACACCACTCACAGTACAGCGATAGTCTAGATACCACACTGGATTTCTGCCTTTCTCAACAGAAAACCACCCGCTACAGTTTGTAAATAATAATCACAAACAGTTTGGTCAATTTGCGCCAAGAAGTAGGTCTGGTAACCAGCGTTTTATTGGGGCACAAGACCCCAGAGTGGAACGTAGTGTGCTGCAAATTGCTTATTAATCAAAGGAGTAAACCTAACTTCCTTTTATTATAAAAGTAGAAAGATTGAAAAAAAAAAAAAAACCCAAAATCTGAAAATGATCTAATTTGCTTAAGACTGTGCCATGTGTATCACAAACACTGGAAAGTCCATTATTTAAAATGCAGCAGCCTATAAAAAGAAGGGTGCTTGCCCTGTCTTTTGGTTGAATGGATGTGTTTGTACTGCTTTTAAGGTGCAGTTATGGAGGAAAAATGGTCATTTGGCACTGTATTAAGACAGTGTTTTAATACTGGCACAAGCTAAAGAGCCCAGCAAGAGAATGACAGACAAAGTGCCACCAGCACTGGAGGTGGGAGCACTGTTCCATTCAGATGCGAGGTTAACAGCTGAAAAGACAAGGTTAAAAACGGTTCTGCGGCGACAGATGAGAGTTGCTGTAAAACCATGTTTTTGTTTTCCAGACAGGTTAATTTTACTAGGCTTCATTAATACAGGAGAAAAAGTAAAGGTCTTCCAGGAAAGTAGCCACTGCTGAAACAACAAATATGTCCTGCCATCAATACACATGAGAGTCTTTGTGACTCAGAATGTGGGCACGTGAAGCCGAGCTGGTGGCACTTCGGATCACCTCCATCCACCTAAAACAAGAAAGCGAAACAGCTGTCAAAGACCACTTTTTACAAATTTTGTCTGATTTTTTTTTTTTTTTTTTAATTTTGTAACAGTTTCATGATGCTGGGCAGTCATTACTTAGGAAACCACAGCATAAAGTAATATGGGCTTGGTTTGTAATCTGACATTTTAGCAGAAGAGTTTAAATGAACTCTTAGCACCCAATGTAAGTGTAAGGGTTCCTGAGGAACACAGTTTGAGAACCATTGACCTGGGTGTGCTCATTTTCTAGACTCAGAAGTGTCCCTGCCAGGTGATGCAGCAGCAGCACATTCCATTTAGAGCAGTTAGAGGTAAGGTTTAGAACTCTGCCTCCTCTTCCTTCTCACCAGCAGCGGTGGACAGCCTATCCTGCTTAGTAGGAGTTCCATTTTATACATTTGAGTATTTGTGGCATACTGATTAGGTTTTGGGGATGCTGGCATTGTCTGGAGACATTTTTGGTTGTCATAATGGTGGGGACAGGGTACAACTGGCACCTAGTGGGTAAAGGTCAAGGATGCTGCTAAACATCTTCCAGTACACAGGAGAGACCCCACCTTCCCCCCTAACCAAAAATTATCTGGTCTAAAATGTCCACTGTGCTGAGGGTCTGCCAAGCTTCCTGCATTCGTGAAGCTTATAGATTGGCTTTAGACATTCCGTAATCACAGGCTTTTTCAGGATCTCGCCACTGCAAGGCTAAATTATCCTTGCTACAACAGTGACAATATCTCAATTTAGATGAATTTACCAGTCCAGGATCAAATTTGCGAATTTTTAGCCCCTTGGAGTATATACTGAAGCAGTATAGCTTACAGGCTGCTATTTTGGGATGTCATGGGGAGGTTTCAGCTCTGGCTTTAAACCGCTGTGCTGTTTTCATTGAACTAATTTTATTAGGGTTTGTGCACAGATCACAAGTGGCCCATGGGTTAGAAACCCTTGTGTGGGGGTGTCAGTGGGTAGTGAGGGAACAAGTTATGGTCCCGTCACGGCATGGCCAGGAGAGAAGTTTCTCCCTAAATGTGTGCGGGGTGGGGTGACTTCTGTCTTGAGGACCCCCAAAGGTGGTGGTTTAAGGGTGCAACTGCTTGTGCAGCCTACTAGAGGGTGTACTTCCAGAGGCCCAAAATTTGCACTTAAAATTTCAGAAACAGACAAACCACTGGTCAAATGTGAGAGCCTGGATCTTCCCATTTGACTTCTGTTTTTTGGCTAAGACTGTTGTCCCTGGGTCTCGTTAGGCAGTTTTCACTAAGGAGATAACTCTGAGAAGCAATAGGATTCTTTCCCTTCTTAATGTGGTCTTTTGACCAGAAACAGCCTTCTACAAATATTCCTGTAGCCCAATCAGGAATATTGGGACTTAAACAATGAATCTATAGACTGAAAAAACTCACATTAGAGATTTAAAAGTGCAACGTGCGTGGCATTAACTAACATTGTACAGGTTAAGGACTGAGGTGATTTCCCAGGAGAAACATGGTTCCACTTGCTTCTGTGAGAACACAAATGGACTCTGGCAGAGGGACTTCAGAGTTACTCTAAGCAAATGTCAGGGTTAGAAGAGTGTCCTGGGCAGAGGGGGACGTTTACCTTTCGAACGTGTATTCACTTTCAGCCCTGAAGTAGTACACATGGGACTTGAAATGCAGCTTGAACACGTAGTCTTTGTGGATGTCCTCAGACTCCGAGGGAATGGTGAGCGAATATCCAAGCAGAGGCAGGCTGGCGAGGGGGTGATTGTCCTGGCAAAGGTTAAGAGAGGTTAAGAGAAGGTGGCTTTGCAGAGGCAGCCACAGGTGTTGAGCTTGGCTGCAGCCTCTTACCCCAAAGCTGGTCTGGGCCAATGCACTGTGGTCCAGCTAGTGTATCCAGGCCATGAACCATCAATTAAGTTGTCATTCCCCCCACCCCCCGCCCCAAGAAGACAGATGGCCCTTTTCAAGGCTGAAGTAGTCCTTCAGCAAATGGATAATGCCAGCTTTCTTTCGGAGCGAAAGTCTCATGGACACACCCTTCTCCTGTAGGCCCCTTTCTCATACCTGGCTCGGTGGCTCAAGGGCAAAGTTCTTTGTCCTTGTGGAGGAAAACTGCTACATGGGCCCACACCCTAATACCTCGTCCCAAAGGTCACAGGGCCACTTGCCCTGTGTGAGACACGCACCTGATGTGATTTGTAGAAGAACAGGCAGAAGTTTGTGAATACCACCCACAGCTTCTGCCACCCATTGCTGTTTTTGAATTTCCTCAGCAGGTTCCCAGACAACTGATTCTGAAAGACAAGTAGGCCTGTAAGCACAAATGGGGACACCCTCACCAGCGGTGTGCAGCCTGGTCTTGTGGAAAGGACAATAGAGCTTCACAGTCTGGTGAGAGCCTCGCTGGACAGGCCCAGCCTGTACTGGGCCCACAGGCAGGGGCTGCAGTTCTGAGAACAGGCTTCCCGCAACTGACTTAAGAAAATGGTGTTTCTCCCTGGTAGGTGGAGAACCCTTGGGTTCTCCTGGTTTGATTAATTTTTCTTGTCAGTTGAATTACGTCCCTGTCCACCTTCCCACCATCCCCCCCCCCAAAGTGCTAACCCCCAGGACCTCAGAATGTAGCCTTATTAGGGTCTATCACAGGTATAATTAAAAGAAGATAATACTGGAGTAAGTTAGGCCCTAACCCATTGCAACTGATGTCCTTATGAGAGAGGAGGGACACAGAAACACTCGGAAGAGTGCCATGCAACGACAGACTGGAGTGATGTATCTACCAGCTACAGAACACCATGGCCAGCAAACCACAGAAGCTGGAAGAGGCAAGGAAGGATCCTCCCATACAGCTTGGCCCTCTTAACACCTTGATTTCCAGACTTAGGAGCTCCAGACAAATTTAAGCTGCCCAGTTGGTGCTTTGGAATGGCAGCCACAGGAAAGGATCCAACACCACTCAACTGTAAGCCATCACAACCCGGCACCAGCAGCTCCAGGCTGCCATCTAGTGGCCCAGGCAGAACATTGGCTTTTGGGAGAGAAGTGACCTTTCCCCAGGAAATTGACACCTTAACTCCTGTGAACTTCCAGGCAGCTGAGGTGGGATGCCAAGAGCAGAGGATGCATACATATCCTTGTTGACTCTCCAAAGCCCCTCAGTGTCACTGACTGTGAAGAAGACACTAACAAGGCCTGTCCACATTCCTGACAAGCTGGCAGCTCATGACCAGGGAGACTCAGAGAGGAAAATGGATGGTTGCACAACTATGAATGTAACTTCTGCCATGGAATTGTCATTTTTATCACAATTTAAAAAGATATATAATAATGTACCTGAGTCTATTCTATTTCTTTGGTACTTTTCAATAAGCACTTTTAAGTACCCATATAAGTAAGGCCCCTATGCCAGGAGTTGAAAAGTTTAAATGTCTTTGCCCTCGATCGCTCAGAATCTGAAGGAAAGAGACATGAACAGTGAATCAGGCTGAGAGAACGTAGGAAGTAGCTCATCCACGTGGACTGGGCTACACTGGACAGAGAGGACCACCAGCTATTACCCTGTCTGGCTGCCACTCACCACTGGCAGAAAATAAGATGCTCTGTTCTAAGAAGGTGATGGCGCAGCCAGAGTTGGGGTTGTGATATTTCTGTAACATCACACGTGGTCACACGAAGTCACACTGCAGGCAAAGAGAGTAGCACATTCTCCTATACCGAGTTAAATTCCTCCAGATAGAGTCCGAAAGATCTTTAGCTTTAGATACAATTACTTCTTGAACAAGGGCCAGTCCCACAGTGTGGTATACACACCAGATTCCAGGCAGGTTGGTGAGAATACTCTTAAAAGCTTCCAGCTACCTTAAATCCTTTCTGGAACACACCAAGGTATAAACTCTGAATAAGTCCCCCTGGCATTGCCATTCTAAGAGCCTAGATACTTTTTAATAATGACACCTACTGGCCTTTCTTTGCTCCCCTTAGCTTCGCTCCGGTACATTTCAGTCTCCTACTCAGAGTACCTGGCCCCCTAAGCTCTGTCCTTTCTGTCACTGTTCTCAAGAGGCTGAACCCTTTTGTCCATGCAGATGACCTTTAGGTCTGTCTCCAACCCAGACCATTTTCCATCTGCTTTAACAGGAGAGGTCAACATCCTTGGCCCAGAACAGCTGGTGCGTCATTTTTTGCTACCTTTTAGAGTAGCCGCCACTCCCAAACTGCTCTGTTCCTATTGAGGACCAGTATGTACCCCCTGACCCCCTTTCCCCGCAAAAAAGATCAAAGCACTGGTACATGTTAAGGTGACCTTATTTGGAAATTGGGTCTTTGCAGATGTCATCAAGTTAAGATACAGTCATACTGAAGTAGGGTGGGTCCTAATCCCAATGAGTTGTCCTTAAAAGAGGACATTTTACCAGACATACAGGGAGACTGCCGAGTGAGACGGAGGTGGAGATTACACCTCCTTGGTGTCTAACAAGCCAAGGAACACCGAGGATTGCTGGCGATCACCAGAAGCCTAGAGAGGTTTGGAAAAGACCCTCTGAAAGGAGCCGACCCTCCTAACACCTTGATCTTAGACTGCCAGCCTGCAGCACTATGAGAGGAAAAACTTTCATTAGCCGGTTTGTCATACAGCAGCCACAGAAAATAGTTCCCACCAGATTCTTCCTCTCAGTGCTGTCCCTCCTGGTCCTCGCCTGTATTCAGACTGTAAATAACACCCACCTTTCCCAGATCACCACCACCTAACTCCAGTCCAAACAACTTCGACCATTTCACCTCAGAACATCAGCAGGCGAGGCCTCACTCTGGCCATCCCAGCTTCACACTCCCCCACATCTAATGTGAACTCCCTGTGCTCGCTGGCTTGCACGCAACTTTCAGCTTATCCGCGCTGTCCCCGAACATCCCCGTTACTCATTTCTATAAGACACGCGATCGAAGAGCCGAGGACCATGAGAAAACCGCAACGAGAGGGAAGGGGTTGCTTCCTGCCCCCCATCACGCGGCGGCCCTGGGAGACTGGGGCTGTCTGCCAGTGGGGGACGTGTCTGGGGCCCACCACAGACACCAGAGTGAAGAAGGCATGTGCCTTGGGAGCGGGGATCTGGCAAGGGAGGGACATTTGCAGAGTGACAGAGGAGTCAAGTCCATGCGTTTTTAACCTGCATCTTTCCCACCTTGAAACTACATGCCCAGGGGCTTGCTTTCATGCTCTATAGTTCTTGGCAAACTTTTCCTTCAGGGGCCACGTAGTAAATATTTTAGGCTTTTCAGGCCAAGGGGCAAAATGAGAGATTTATATTAACCATTCAAAAATGTAAAACCCTGATCTTCGTTCATGGCTGTAAACAACAGGGGTGTCAGGATTTGGCCTGTGGGCCACATTTTGCTGACCTGGCTCTTAGACTCACCTGGCCATGTAGACAAATGGCTGCAGCTGTGCAGGCCTGTCACCCAAAAAGAGCTGGCCTTGAGGTGTCTTGGTCGCCTAAGACCTACCTGCCTGCTGCATTCCTGAATGACCTGCATGCCTCCAGGAATTAAAAAGGTCTCAAGCCTCCGAAATTCCCATGCACTGACAGTCCTAACTGCACCCCACAAAGGTCAGTATAAAGTGAGGCAGAGACAAATTCTTTCTCACGGTGTTGCACTTCCACCAGCTTCACTGGACCAGACTGGACAGATCAGATTTGGTTAGGTGTGTTTTTCTACCAGGTAGTCACTGGTTCTTCCCTGCTCCCATCCCCTGGGAGAAATCTTTGGCTGGCAAACTTTGCAGGCCGACCCAGTGTAAAGGGAGGGAGGAGGCCGAGCACATTGAGCCCATCAGGAGGGAAAAAGGTGTTCCTATGAGGAACAGGAGGGCACATCACTGCGGCTGACACAGAGGCCGGGGGAGCCCCACACCCAGGGCCTGTACCCGAGACACGTCCCCTTGAGGATGTTTTGGGAAGTAGGCATGAGTTTTAGAATACTAGCAACGAAACTCGAAATACTCCATGGAACGGTGAAGGTCACCTCCAGAAAACCTCAGTCCCTACAGACTATCCATCAAGAAATGCTTGGTACATTCCCATTACTATTGGTTCAAAAAGCAAACTGCTGTCCTTGACTCAGTCTTTTATGTGGCATTTTTGGATCAGGTGTCTAAATTTAGGAATTAAGAACTTTATGGGTTTTAGAAAGATAATCAGATGCCTCTCCTATATGGCACCCCTAGTAGTGGGGTCTGGGCAGCTGCCCAGACTCAAACATGATTATACGGTGAAACATGAACATTCACACAAAAATGATAAAAATCCTCACAACAGCTCAGGTCAGGTTCTGTTGCCAATGGGATATGAAGAGAACTCTGGTTTTAGAGCTTTCTTCAGTTTGGCATTTTCTGAAAGGTTATGGACTATGGACCTGGGCTGGAGGATGCTTAGGGATTGGAGTTTGGAGAGTTCTGGAAGGATCACAGTTGCACTCTGGGGAGAGACCCATCATCAGAGACGGCTCCCAGCGCCTGCCCAGAGAGCCCATGTCTGAGGTTCTTCCATGAATTACACATGACATTGCTCTAGCTGGTACCAGCTTTCTGACCCTACTGCCTCCTTGTACCCGATTTCAGGTGTGTAGGGTGGGTGGCTGTTCCAGGATGTGGCAACCTTGGTGCCTGGACCTCTCCCTCCACTGGCACTAGGGCCCCGTTTCTAGGCCTCTCTGGTACAGATACAGGGCTAAATGCATACAGGTTCTGCTCTATGGCTAACTCCACGAGAGGGAAAAAAAGTGTAGATGGCCTGGAGAACAAAAGAAAATGATCATCGTACAGAGAAGACCAAGATATATGCCTTTGCATTCACAGAATGTCACTGCTGGCTCCCTAACCTGAGAGGCTGAGTGTCGTTCAGTGTCCCATACCCCCACCCTCTAGGCTCACGGCAGGTACCTCCACGGCCACACTGAAGTCCACCATAGAGACGCTGGTGTTGCGGTGCCAGCACACATGCACCATGGTATTGCCGCGGTGAGGGGCCTGGCGTTCCAGCGAGGTGCGCGAGGCGCTGAGGTCATCCTCCGACTCCTGGTCGGCCACCACGGCCTCATCAGGGGACTCTGTAGGACGAGGCAAAAGGCAGTGCTTCTGATCTTTGCTCTTCAGAAGGGGCGGTCACAGTGATCTGGTTCTGGGGACCCCTACGCACCCACTGAGCAGGAAATCACACTAGCAGTCATCTGCCTGTTAGGATCCCACCCCGGAGGGCATCCCACCAGCCCCTCTACCAGAGAGCCCCTACCACGCTTCAGCACTGGGCCTGCAGTGCTTGCCCAGCATGTGGATGGCCTTGTTTTCTATCCCTAGACACTGACATTCTATGTGACAAGCCGCAATATGGTCCAGAAAAGATGACTTCCCTGCACTCTTATAGTTTTAAGGGTTTTTTTATTTTTAGGAAATGGAAGTTCCTTGGGTTCGGCTTTAAACACAAATGTGGACCATGGATATGAGGCCCACTGGTTAAGGTGATTTTAAATGCAGTAAAAGGCTCTCCCTCTCAGCCAGAGCTGCCCCGCCCCTCCGTGGCCGGTTGCCGAAGGCAGTGGGCCGTACGCAGCACCAAGGAAGCTTCCCTCCACACTTACTGTTGTCAGGGGGGCTGCTGGCAAGGAACTCGGGAGTGGGGCCGCTGCTTTTCTCTGCCAAATCAATGGCCATTTGTATGTCCTCAACCCACTTTTCCATCTCGGACCGAGAACTGAAGAGACAGATGTCAGGTGTTCAGACCACAGCAGGTAAAAGGGTAAACAGGTAAGAGGTCAGGTGCCCGAGTTACCTGGCGGCCACGATGATGGACTGCCGTTGGCCCCGCAGGGTAAGGCAGTGGGGCACGCCCCACTCATCTTCACTTTCCTCTATCTGTGGGACAAGTTTTCATAATTTTACTGCCAAGAAGTGAGCAAGATGCTCAGTCCATTTTCAAATGTTTACTAAAATGGCTACAGCATGGAGAACCAAGTGAGAAAAATAACGGAAAGGGTAAAGAAAGGTAAAAATGTAAAAATTTTTTGGCAGAGCCTGTAAACTTTTCTTTGTCCATCCACTGAGGAGAGTGTAGTTATAAGCCAAGGAAATAGTCCTGTGCTGACTGCCCTCCTGTCTGCATCTGCCAACCAAGGGTCACAGAATACTGAGATCTGTCCACTGGCATCTTGGGGGAGGGACAGGTGACTCCTTGGTCTAGGAGTAGGCTGGGCTCCATTACTCCATGTGGATGGTGAGGATTGTCCTTCAAGGCCTGGGGCCCGGCACACGGCAGTGAGAGGCCAGTTCATATCACATGGCCACATCAGCTCGCCTCTTCATTTGGTTCTAGAATTAAGATAGCTCTACGTCCCACACGTAGGAGAGGAGACAGGTCCCAGAGCCCCTGTAGGGGAGGAGCTCTAACAAAGCCCAGGTTTCCCATAACGCCTGTGATGCTCTCACTTCCTTTTCCTTCCTCATGTCATTGTCACTGGCTCTTGCTCCCTTTAGCCTGGTTTGCAAACTACAGGCAGCCCTGATGTCGTGCCTGTGGTGCATACTCACGGTCATGCCATAGAGCGGGAGCTGCCCGTGGACTTTAAACTGATTCGAGGCTGTCAGTCCCCTGCTCGTGTACAGCAAGACATCGTTGAACTAGAGGAGCAAGGACAAGTATGGCTGAGATGCATGGGCTCCATTTGAAACCAACAAGTGCAAAAAGTATGACAGTTCATTGATCTCAACAACTGAGCAGCCTTGGCTGCTCCTCCCGCCTTCCAGGTGCCCCCTCGGGCTGCCGAGGCCCGATCCTGTGACCCCACGGATCACTCATCACAGTGAAGACGGACAGCTCAAACCACTTACCAGGAAAAACATGCGCTGCTGGAGCCCCTTCCCGGAGAGCTTGCTGAGGCTTCCCAGGCGAATGAATTCCTGCAGAGAAAGCAGACCCAAGAGTTGGGTGGGAATGTGCAAACCTGCGTCAGCGCAGAGATTCTGGCTTCCCACACCACGGGCCCTTTCACGCTAAAAATCATAGTGATCACAGTTACTATTTACTGAATGCTGAGCCAAGCTGACTCTAAGCTCCTCACCTTCCCAAGAACCTAAGAGGCAGGGATGACCATCGGCCTCATAACAGCGAGGGACATCACTCAAGTTCGGCGGTGTGCTCAGGTCAGGCTGGTTCACACTCAGGCGTGTGATTACACACGCAGCCCACAGGCCCTGCAGGCTTCCCACTGCTAGGGATGGGACGAGGACCCGGCCAGAAACAGACAGGCAGCAGGGGACCAGAAGACAGATGAGCCATAGGAGAGTATTAGGAATAGGGGAGCATGCTCCATGACTTAAAACTCTGGTTCTCAAAAACTAGTAACCATGTTCGAGGATAAAAGAGCGAGACGCAAATATATCTAAGGAACGTTTTCTTCCAAACCATAAACTCTTCTGGGCATGAACCATTTGCGCCACGCCCACCCCCACCCCCCGACAAAACTCATTTTAAAAAAGTTTGTTAAAATACACATAAAATTTACCACTCGTGACCTTTAGTGCATTCATAGTGGGTATCCATCGCTACCATCTGTCATCACCCTACATGAAACTGCCCACTGGGCACTCATTCCTCGGTTCCCCTTCCCTTAGCACCTGGCGACCATCAATCTGCTTTTTGTCTCTCTGGATTTGCCTAGTCTGGATATTTCACATAAATCAAATCATGTAATGTGTCCTTTTGTGTCTGGCATAATGTTTTCAAGTTTCATCCATGTTGTAGTGTGTATCGGAGCTTCTTTCCTTCCTGTGGCTGAGTATTTCCTTGTATGGGATGGACCACAGTGTGTTTATCCATTCACCAGTTGATGGGACATTTTGGTGGTTTTCACTTTCGGCTACTGGGAATGGTTTTGTTATGCACACATGTTCCAGTTTCAACACCTGTTTTCAACTGTTCTCGGTACACACCCAGGAATGGAATCGATGGGTCATATGGGAATTCTATGGTTAACTTAAATTGAGGAACTGCTAAACTTTTCCACAGTGTTGCTTTTAAAACACAGCTATAAGTTCTTTGACATCCATTAGAGGTGGGGTCTCTGTCTCCTTCCCTAGGATATGGGTGGGCTGGTGACTGATTTGACCAATAAAGTATGGAAGTGATGCTATATGACCTCTGAAACTTGGTCATAAAACTGCTTTTTCCCTAGGAACAACTGTTCTTGGAGCCCGACACGGTCATAAAACTACATGTAGCCTCTGCTTTTTCCCTAGGAACAACTGTTCTTGGAGCCCTGAGCTGCACGTAAGCAGTAAGGCCACACTGAGCCCAGGTTACTGAGGCCCCTCGTGGGCTCTCTGCACAGTCCCAGCTGAGCCCAGCTTTCAGCCATCCCTGCCAGGTGTCAGCCTTGGACCCTCCAAACCAGCCTATTTGGAATGTCTAACAATGCCACATGGAGCAGAAGAATCAGCTGGCTGAGCCCTGCCAACTTCCTGACTTGGAAAAACCATGCTATGTAGTATTGGGGTAGTTTGTTACATAACAACAGATTCTTAGAATACCTGCCGTGAGGTTTTTCTGTGCTCCCAGGGCTACTGAGCCAAGAACAGGGATTCAACCAACTCATTTTGATTCTATAGACTTCTGTATGACCTGACTCAACTCTTTCTTTGGTCCTTTCTGAAATGTGGATCAAAGACTCTGTCTGCTAGTATATTTAACTGACATATTTCGGAGATCAACAAAGTAACATATAAACACTTGCAGGGCCAGTGAGTGGATGTTATGACATAAACAATGAGGAAATGGTGCCTAGGGGACCGCTTTCATCAGAGAACAAGGACTGGTGACCCTAACTGTTGCTATGACTCCTGTTCCCGCCCCATACATTCGTTGCTGTTGGAACATGCATTTTCTATCAAACCTGAGGGATCCTGGCTTTTTCCTGAGTGGGAGAGAAGATGGGAGGGCAGGAGGCACTCACCGCAAAAAGAAAAGGGAGTGCGGTCTGTGTCGAGGGGCTTCAGGGCGGGGAGGGGAAGGGCTGTGGACTCAGGTATCGCTGTCTGAGGGTTGAAGATGGAAGATGGCTCTTGACTATTTTTTTTTTAAACCATGGAATAGGAAAAAAGTAAAGGCCCCTAATATCCTTAGGCTCAAGCTGCTTTCTTTTAAAGGGCAAGTCTAAAGACGTCCAGGCCTCTGAATTTTAACCAAATGATGCCCCTCACTCATGCCTCATACCTGTCCCTTTAATGAAAAAGAATGTGCTCCTATAACCTAGAAGGCCAGTCCAGGAAAAACCTCTCTCAGGCATGTAATTCCTAGGATAGAGAGACACCCCCAGGGGGCCTGGCTCAAGCCAAGAGTGCCGGGGCCTTCTTGCTCAGGTGACACTCCTGTCTTCCAGGACATATCATGGCCGACTAACCTGGTATAAGGGTCAGAAGGGTGAGTGGGATTATGCCCGAAAGCCATGTTAGGGATTAGACTGCAGGTATGGGGCGTGAGTGTCTCTAAAATTATCTGTTCGCCTTTACATCTTAATCTTTAAAATTCCGTCTGTAGACAGATCTGTCAGAACCTTCCTTCTACCCACTAGGCTATTTGATAATTTAAAATTAATGATAATCAACTGGTGTGTCATTCCTTTACTACAACATGACATTATGTCCTTCTTGTGTCATTCAGGGTTGACCTGAAACAGTGAATGGCTGTGTAGCCAGTTGATGAGCAAAAGAATACTCAGATAAACTGGGTCTGCAGTTAGTAACCGGCACCCCAATTCCAACCTCACCTTTATAAACAGCAATGACTTCTCTTTATTTAACATGTGGTGTGTGTCTGACGTGCTAGGTGCGTATATTAGCTCCACACATGAGTCTGTAAATTCAATTTTATCATTTTTCAGATAAGGAAAATTGAAAAGCAAAATGATAAGAAACGTGCCCCAAATCACCTGGTCAGTTATGGGTGATAGAACCCACATTTGGCTAAATGCTCATAATGCCTTCTACAGTGCTGAGCTATGTAACCAATAACATTATATAATAATAAATGTATACTTAGTCTGTTCAAATAAATGGAGGTGGGGGACGATAATTCATATTTATTGTTAGTTTTACTCATGAAATCTCACTTGATCCTCATGACCTACGAGGGAGTGGATACAATCCCCACGTCACAGAAGGGAAGGAATGTTCGGCTGGTGAAACATCCCAGCTTTAATGGAGCTAGAATTTGAACCCGGGGCCACCTACTCCAAGTCAAAGCTCTTTTCATAGCTCCATGGAAGACTTTCCTCAAAATAAATGCTTTACAAATGGTCTGTTTGCCATGTAGCATAATATGCTAAATGTTTTATAACGTCCAAAGGTAAAAGAAAATTACATTGATTCCACAGGGCTTTACTACGAGTTCTGTGTGGATGGGTAAATGGGGTTTTTACATGCCAAGGCCTGGTGGAATTTTCTCCCCAGCAGAGCTGAAGCAAATCCCAGCTTTAATTTCCACTCAGCACTTAACCACATAACTCTTCTGACAACTTGTCTTCACAACTGGTTTTCTAGTCAGTTTTGTAACTAGGCTCCCCAACAGAAATACCAAATACACAGAGATGTTCCTTCATCTCCCCTAAACTACACAGGTTTCAAGTTTCCAGGGCAGCCACCTGCCAGAGAAGACTGAGAGCCCCGGCATACTGGAAACTTGTCTGGAGATGAAGGCAGGTACGCAGCAGATCAAAGGGGCTAAAACTCCTTCTGAACCTGGGTGATGGATAGTTCAAAATGGGAGAGCTGCAGGAGAAAGATCCCATAGAGAGATGTGATGAGACGTATCAACTGACTAATAGTTTGATTCTTAGGAAGAGAACTGAAAAAAAGGCAGATTACGCTGTACTTTTAATATTCCCATCGGCCTGGAAGAAGTGTGTTTATGCAACAAGGCACTGCCTCATTGTGAAGGACCTACGGCCCATGCAGGGTGCCGAGTAGGTGAAGGTTAACAGCCCAAGTGAACCTGCGTCTCTCTCAGAATGGTGTTCCAGCTAAAATGTTAGGTTAATTCCTAATTAAAATTATATTACATACAAAAATTGTGCCTTTTAAAAATACTTTGCATACTTACATGGGCATTTACAGTATGCTTTCATATGCTAACTTTTCCTCTGCCTTTAGATCACCATTTTACCCAATTCTTTACTCATTTTCATTTACCTAAATTAAAAAAATAAGCTATTTCAAATCCTCTCAGAACATGGTAGGGAAAAAGGAGCAAATCAGCCAATAAGGAAGAAAGACAGAATACAAGGGCCAAAGGCTAGCTTTATCTCCGAACACGAAATTTTGAATGACACTGTAATGTTAAGGTGTTTTTCCAATTGTCTCCAGGTGGCAGGAAGCCACTTGAGAAGGAGGATATTTTAATTTCGAGTATCTGTATTCAAAAAGGGTTTGGATTTAAGTCACTTAAATGTCACCCTTCTGGCTTCACCTCCAATGCGTAAGAGCACAGCTGCTTACCCTTCCTGGAATCACAAGATTGTCGATGCCAATCAAATCTTTCTTGAGTTCATGCAGCTTCTGGAAATTCTCCATCTTGATCATTGTACCGTGAAGCTGTGCTACCATTTCAGTAATCTCTGCCAAAGCAGCTAATGAAGGAAACAAACACAAAAACTGCAGCATTAATGGCAGACAAGGGTCCCCCAACCCCTGGTCCCCCAACATCTTTAAGCTCAACTCTCCAGAGTAACATCCTCCAGTAGCTGGACTATGTTAGATGCATTCTTTTAGAGAAAACACTGCTATTTCTCACTCTAAAAAGTGATTTGCTTGAATATATTTGCTTTGCTTTACGTATTTATGTGCTTTAGTTTCCCCAATGCACCTTGAAAATGTAAATGACCCCCCCTTCATTGCCACGTGGTGTCCAGCTGTCTTTCACTCAGAACTGTTGTTGGCACTGGCGTAGAGGGGAAAGCAGCAGGGGAGTCAGAGTACCTGGAATTCTGTCTCCAGAGCAGGAATTTTTTTTAACTCCCCTCCTCTGTGAAGAACAGAGCACAGAGAGGCCACAGAAAAATCTAAGGCAAAAGAGGGGTCTTGCAGGGAGAGAGTCTGATAGTAAAACTTTTGGGTAATGAATATTCCAGCACTCCCCAGTTCTTCCTTCTGCAGAAGTTATACTGTTTACTAAGATGGTTGCAAAGTATAATAACTGCAGAACTAAACTTTATTTTGCAATATGGGCAAATCTCTCTTATACTAGTAGGCGTCCAACATGTGTACAAGGAGCTAATGCCCAATTAGCACAAGTCTAGGTGGCATGCAAAGCCACAGTAGCTGAACATTTAGGTATTTTTGTCACGAAAGCAAGAAATATTTATCGACTGAACTTTAATCGTCAGAAAACTAAGTAACTCCTTTATCCCAGAATGTCAACTTTGGAAGGGAAGCATTTTGTTTTCTTGCTTTCTCCCTGGAGATGCAAATTAAATACTTCTTGGCTTATCACAGCACGCTTTGTCTCAGCCACAGTGACAAAACCAAGGCCTGCTCAATCTTCAGACATTACCAGCTGGTTTAGTCCAATAACAACTACTGGGCACCGACTGCTTAGTGGGGTGGGGGAGAGGAGGCGCCAAGAGGGAAAGGATGGCACTCTGGCCCCTACGGCTCATGGGGTAGGCATCTTGGGAACAACTCTTGGCACTTCGTATCCCTGATGTTCAGAAAATGTATGTTCAGACATACTTTGATTTCCTCAGCCTTTTCACAATGATGCCACCTTATGATTTAAGTGACATAAATGCTGCTTCCACTTAATTGTCAAGGACAGACTTCTCTTCAGGGTGGGGGTGGGGGACTGCTTAATAAAATGAAAACTGGGCAAGTCAGCCATGGATAGCACATGCAAAGCTAAAGAAGTCCCTCATCCTCTTGGGTAATTTATATGTACCCCTCTGAGTCCTCAGAGCTGGAATGTCTTTGGGTCATCCTGTCCAGGAGTGCTGGTATGACAGAACGCGGCAGGTGGGCAGAGAAGGTCACCCAACCCTGAGGGTCAGGCAGGAACTGAGGCTTAAAGGAGGAGGCGCATTGCACCAGGAAAGGACAAGGAGGTGGGAGCAATGACTCTAAGCAGGAGCAGCAGAGTATGCTGAGGCATGAGGCATAAAGGACCATGGGTGTCTTAAAAAGCTGACAGTGTATATATAGCAAACCAAAACCATGTCACAAGCCATTTCTGTTCCTCTTCTGTGAATCACCAATGTCTTAATTATTTTGCCAAATCTTCTCTTGGGTTGCCTTTTTAAACTAATTTGAGTGAATTTTCTGAATCAAGCCCCACATCACCATTCCCCTCCTCAAAGACCTTCTTGTCTTCCCTTTGCTCTTAGGTTGTTAGGTCTCATAGGGTTTATGAGACCCCATGGGACCTGGTACCTGCTTACTTTGCCAGCCTTGTTTCTGCTGCTATCCCTCTGCATTTCACACAGAGCTTCCACTTTCTAGAAGGTTCCATAGTTTCTGTCTCCTTCAGACCTCTATGTGCAGTTCCTAGCTCTATACTCTACACCCTCCCTTCATCCAAGAACACTCCCATTTGCACGCCAGCCTTAAACTTCTCGTACTGCTGGAAGGCTGGGTGAGAAGCCCCTGTCCCTACTGCACCAGGCATGTCCCTCTCACGGTTGGTCACTGCCCGGGCACCCACCTCTGTGCTGTCTGATGGGTTCTGTGGGTGGGGGCCACATGCATCCCATTCTTTCTAGTACATCTAGTACATGGCAGGTACTTAATGCATGTCTGTTGTATGAGAGATTGGCTCCTCCAGATCACAAGGAGTTTGGACTTTAGCCTGGGGGAATCAGACATCACCCAGGTTTTTAAGCAAAGGAGTAAGAGATGTATTTAGAAAAAGTGAACAAAGGTGGCCTAAGAGATGGGAGGTGTTTATAATATGTTAGGTGAGAGATATAGGTCTTGACATACTAGTAGATGAGCAAGTTCATGTAATGTTAAGTGTCACCTGTAGAGGGCCCACTCTGTGTGCCGCCTGGCTGGACAGTCTTGGGGACACAGCAACAGATCTCAGGCTCCAGAACCTTCTCCCAGGCCCGTCTTGTACTTCCATATAAATCTAGTTTTAGCAAGAACCCTGCTAAGGCAGTTTACCCAGAACTCTCATCCTGGATAGCTGCCACCCTCAACTTCATGTCCCTCATCTCTCACCATCCTCCAGGGGATGTCTGACCACTCTGGCTTGTCTGATCACTCAGAGTCCTAGGCCTCGAGGGGCTTATGGTTCAGGTGCAGACATTAACAAACCATCTATCGCGTGAGACAGATGACTTAGGTTCAAAACATCATGTGTGGCACAGCAGGGGACAGCACAGTCTGGAATACCAGCTCTGACCTTTTGCTAATTGAGTGACACAAGTCCCTTACCTCCTCTGAGCCTCAGTTTTATTGTCCATAAAATGGGATAACAACACTTATCTCAGGGGGTTGTTAAAAGAATAAAAACCTAACATTAGTAACCTTAGCAAGCTACCTGGCACAGTACCTGACCTGGGTGCTGAGCAAGTGACAGTGGGTAGTATCATCATGAAACAGTAGGGTAGGATGCTCAAGAACATGGGCTCTGGATTTAGGTTCTAAGTCATTTACGTTCCAGCTGTGTGATTCTGAGCAGGCTCCTTAACCTCTCTGGTCTCAATAGCCCCCATATGTAAAATGAGCTCACGCCTGCCTCGCAGACTAGTTGTAAGGATTAGAGTTAATTCAGGTGAAGTGCTTAGTAAGGTGACTGGCAGATTACCAACGCCCAGCAGCACTGAGCACTAGTGTTTATCACAAGCCATTTTCTGTGGCCGGTCTAAAAAGGGATGATGAGTTTCAACCAGGTAGGCAGAGGAAAGCTTCCTAGAGAGGGCTGACTCTCAGTGGAGCTTCTCCAGAGTTCTTTGCACTAAACCATCCAGAATCAATGGAGAAAACGCATGCAAAAGGAAAATAGTGGTCTTCATGATCATTCTCACTTTCTTTACTAAAAAGTCAAGAGGAAACAGAAAATATTTGACCAGGTACTAAAAAGCAATGCTGTGAAAACCTGAGGCACCGTGTCACAGAGCTCTTGGCCTGCGGAGCCCCGCTCTCTCCTGGGCTGGTGGCGCCCACCCGCCGCTCACCTCGGCAGTCCCTGAAGTCTGTGTGGCTGGGAGGGTGGTGCTTGCACAGCCGCTCCAGGACCTGCTTGTAGTGCATGAGCCGGTGCAGGGGGCGCAGGAGGAAGGTGTTGAGCGGCAGGTAGCACACCTTCTGCAGCTCGAAGTCTCTGCACAAGTTCTCCAGTCGCCGGGAGCTCCTGATGCTGGTCTCCAGGGCCTCCAAAGCCTCGCCGTGCTTCCACAGGTGAGCGGCCAGTTGCTGGTGAGGGCAAAAGACGAGGGTGAGGGTGGGGTCCCGCTCAGCCAAACTGCGCATGCGCACGGTCGCCCGGTTTGCCATGCAGGAACGAAGATCGACTCCGCTTCTATCATTTCATTTCATTAACGTTCATATTTTTTACATTGCACGACTTCATTAATTCAATTAAGTTTTCAAAATGAAATAAAAAGCTCTATTAAAGAATTGAGCAGTTTAAAACATGTAGGGATGATAAAATAGGAGATGTATATATAACATGAGAGGTGTAAAGTGTCTTTTAAAAACAAGACCGGCAAAACAAAGGGGAAATTAAATGCATAGGAGCTCCCTATGTGGTTTTCTTCAAAACGTCAAAAGATGACAAACAGACCAGGACCACTCAGAAAACATCATATAGTTAAAAAAATATATGTCTGTTTCCCTTTCTCTTTTTTCCTCATATACTAACAGTACCTGCCATTAGCCTCCTACACTGCTAGATTCAGGGAGCTGGATGAGAATTAGACATGGTCCCTACTCTCCTGGGGTCTGACCAAGATCCTTTCCTTGCCCAAACATTTGTCAGGCTCTAGAATCTTCTCCCAGGGCCGTCTGTGTACTTCCGTGTAAATCTAGTTTTAGCAAGAACCCTGCTAAGGCAGTTTCCCCAGAACCCTCACCCTGGATAGCCGCCACCCTCGACCTCGTGTCCCTCATCTCTCGCCATCCCCCAGGGGATGTCCGACCACTCTGGCTTGTCTTCAGCACGAATCCTACGATTGGTTCGGCCAGAATGCCCCCTCGCTCCTGATGTTTCCTTTTAGGAATTTTCCATCCTCTGACTCTACCCTGCTCCATGCTATAAATTCCTGCTTGCCCATGCTGTATTCAGGGTTGAACCCAAATCTCCCAGTCACTGTAAAACCCCACTGCCATGCTCCTCCCTCGGTCACAACGGTCCTGCTTCACCACACAGTAAGGTCTGCTTTACCATCGTTAGCAAGTGTTGCCGAATAGTTTTTTCTTTGAACAAGTTGTGGTGGAGACAGATGCAAAGTAAAAAGTTTGATGATATAGAGCATTAAACTAGAGATGAATTCCTCGCAGCAGCCAGGGAAAAACTGCAAGGGGAGGACATGTCCAGATAGATAGAGTACTTAGGGAGTGGGGGACAGAGGACACCCCAAGACAGAAGGACAGCTGCTATCTGTGTGCTGCCAACCGCCACACCTGGATTCTTAATCCCAACATCTCCACTCGCACCTTCCAGAAACAGCTTGAAGCACAGTGAATCCAGACACAAACTCAGCAGTCCCCGCCTCACTGGGGGCCACCCTGTGATTCTCTAACTTCAGGATCAGTGCCACCATCAGCCAGAAAATGCTGGACAGAAACGCTGGATCCAGATTCCCTCATTGTTTGACTCCTTCCCCAAGTCCTACCAATTCCACCTCTTTAAACTGTCAAACCAGCTCCTGTCTTCCCCCCCCCAAGGTCACAGCCCTTGTTTCAGCCTTGCACCATCCGCCACTGTAATGGTGTCTCCAGCAGGGGCTGTCACTACTCTTCACACTTCCAAATTACTGTGCATCAGACACCAAAATAAACTTCCTACAATGCAGCTGAGCACATCGCCTCTTTCTTGGATACAAGAGCTCCCAGCATCTCAGGACAACCTCAGAGTCTTCAGCAGAGCACACAGGGCCCTAGGGTGTAATCCTTCCTATCCCCCCATCATCGCCTCCTGCTGCTCACCCCAGGCCACCCACTGAACAACCTGCACTTAGATGTGCCAGGTCCTCGAACCCAGAACCTCTACATATGACGCTCCCCTCCTAAGACACCTCCCAGCCCCTCCTCACCCTTCAGGGTTCCCTCTGGGGCCTTCCCTGATCTCCAGGCTGAGTTAGTCTCATCGATCCTCCTGCAGTTATGCTGTGTTTGTCCATCTTAGTTTATCATATGGTTTCTCTTGTAGAATTTATTTTGTGACTTAAAAAAAAAAAGATTCACAGGAAGTTGCAAAGAAACTATAAGGAGACTCCATGCACCTTTCACCTGGCCTCTCCTAATGCTAACATCTTGCAAAACAATAGCACAATATCACAACCAGGAAACTGACATTGGTACAATCCACATTGTTTATCTGGATTCCATCAGTTTTCCATGCCGTCATTGTGTGTGTTATACATGTGTGGGCACATCCCTGTACGTGTGTGCATGTGTATAGCTCAATGCAATGTTATCACATGTCTGGTCCCCTACTTGATTTTGAGAGAGAGCATCTGTCATGTCACTGTAACCTCAGGGCCTGATAGACATGGTAGACTGGTCCTCTACTTGATTTTGAGAGAGAGCATCTGTCACTGTAACCTCAGGGCCTGATAGACATGGTAGATGCTCAATAAAAGTCTGCTGTCTGCTTGCACTGATGAGCAAGTGAATCAGCGCATGCATGCAGCCGAGGCAGGAGTCTTGCTAAGACCTGAGCACCTGGAGAATGGACTTCATGGGCCCTGAAATGCAGGATAGAATGTGAAGGACAGGGAGAAGGGGTCTGGAGAGATTGTCTAGGGCTAGTGTGAAGTCTTTTTCATCAGGTTTAGAGTTTGGATTGTATTCTCCGAGCCGCAGAGAGACAAGGAAGGTTCTGAGCTTTGCCAGTCTGGCTGTAATATAAATGGTGGCTTGGGAGGATGGTGTGGTGGAAGGCAAGAAGACTCATGAGGAAGCTGGGTGAGTCATCCAGGAAAGAGAAAACAGAGCCAGGAGGAGGAATGTGGTAGGAGGGTAAGAAGGAGAAGGGGCAGGGGGTGGAGGCCTGGGGAGACAGCCTGGATGGCAGGTGAAGGGTCAAGATGAAAGGAGAGGAGGATGTCCTTTTCTCTGCGTGGATGTCGAAGTGCCTTCGTGCCTGTGGGTAGATTTTCCAGTTGGAAGTTCACAGCGTGGGCTAGAGGACAAGACTCGGTATTTCTGGCTTTCATGTGGGGATTGGAGCCCCTGGGTCAGCTCCCTCAGTCTCATGCAGAAGGTCTTGGAACAGCTGAAGGGTAATCACAGCATCCTCGCTGAGCCCCTGCAAACGCAGGTAAGTGCACAGCTCGGGGAATGGGCAGGAAAGACTGCAAGCTGGAGATCACCCGAAGCATTTTGGACAAAAGTACTAATCTGGGCTTTTATGTCTTCTGCTACTCCCTTCCACACTTCATAAAAATTATTTAAAACCAACAATAACTGCCACACACACACAAATTTCTTCAAAAGGCTGCCAGTGGCTCTCTGAGCCTCTCCAACTATTTTTATTTTGCTTGCACAGAGCTCCATGCTATAAACGCTTGATTGGCACAATAACTAGAATGCCAGCACAGCTGAGGAAGCTGGCTAAACCCAATAATGCCAACTCACTAGACTGAGGAGATAGAATTGCTATGAGCGGAAATCAGGTGTATTTTTAGGTCTTAGGTGCTAGGTGAACGGAGAGGAGGGTGGATGTCTACTGAATGTCAGCTCTCTGTGGAGGAGCAGAGGGTGGAAGACAGCAGACAGGCCACAGAGGGCCACAAAGGAGAGCTGATGAACAGGAGAACTCTGGGGACTGTCCCCGAGGGGATGGGGAAGAGCTATCAGGTCTCCGCTGCCGTCCCCAGAGATGCATGGTGGAATCCAAGCCTCTTTGAAGGGAGTAAGTAAGTGCAGGCTTATAATCTGACGAAGGGAGCATTGTGAGAAAAAGCAAAAAAAACGAATTGGGCTGAAAAAAAAACCAACAACAAAAAAAAAACAGAACATGGGAAAAGAGGCTTCAATGAGAAAAATAACTGGGAAGTACAATAGTAACGAAAATGTGTCATAGAAGAAAGCATATCTTTAACAAGTGACAAAAGCCAGCCTGAAAAATCTATACACAATAATTCCAACTTTATGACATTCTGGAAAAGACCAAACTATGGAGACAATCAATGATGAGGAGTTGCCAGGGTTGGAAGGGTGGGAGGGATGAATAGGTGGAGCACAGAGGATTTTTAGGGCCATAAAACTATCCTGTATGATTCCGTCAAGGTGGATGCTTGACATTACATACTTGCCAAAACCCATAGCATGTAAAACACAAAAAGTGAATCTACCGTAAATCTATGAATTAACAATACCATATCAATATTGGTTCATCAGCTGTAACAAATGTACCGCACGGACACAAGAGGTTAAAGGTGTGGCGAAGCGTGTCTGTGTGTGTGTGGGTGTGTGTGTGTGTGTGTGTGTGTGTGTGTGTGTGTGTGTGTGTGTGTGTGTGTGTGTGTTGTGAGGGTTGGGGTGGGAAGGGAGTGAGAATATGGAAACTCTGTGTGAGCTTTCTGCTCAATTTTTCTATAAACCTGAAATTGCTCTAAAAATAAAAGATATTAATTATAAGAAACCACAGGAAAGTGAAAAGAGATGTTACCATTACATCTGAGTTTTGTACACCAACCTCACTTGTGCATTAATGGTGGGATATCGTAGATAATTCTTGCTCTTTTTTTTTTTTTTTTTGATGTAGGATTCTGCAATCCTAATGGCTTCCCTGGCCTCTGATATTACCCAAAGCAGGAGTGTTGCTTTTTGAACACCATGAAAAAGCAAGCGGCAGCTCAGTCTGTTAAATAATATCTTGACCTTTGTTAAGAGCAACAGGAAATCTCAAGTAGGTTTAGAGCTTATCTTTTCTGTGCCATGCACCACTCCTTCCATATCTTCCCCTTGTCCTAGCTTATGAGCTATAATTCTAAGGGGAAAAAATTAAACATTATACAACTTAGCCAAATCCTTAGGAATTCAAACCCCAACAGTAAGTTTTATTCTATGAGTGCCTCATATACAGTATAGGTAGTCAGCTAGCACTGGATGGATAGAGGGATGGATGGATGGATGGACTGATGGACAGACGGATGGACTGAAATGGTGGCAGTATGAACAACATGCCTTCTTTATGGATAGATGGATAGATAGATCGATGGATGGATGGATGGATGGATGGACTGATGGACTGATGGACAGATGGATGGACTGAAATGGTGGCAGTATGAACAACATGCCTTCTTTAAGGGGTTATTAACTTGCTCTGGGCAGTTATTAGTTAAGGTTTTTGGAGAGGCCTTGGACAGTCGAGATACAGGAAGATTGCTTTAAAATGCAAATACAGATATATTTGTATTCAAAAGAAATTGTGTAAATGAAAACATTCTATGTTAAAGGAATTAGTAACGGATGAAAATGAAAATTTGAGATATAAGAGGTGGGGCAGATCTCAAAGATGAGGTAGAATATTGGTTCAATATGTATTGACTTCTTTGGGTATCTTGCATCACCAGTTATTGCTTGATGGTTAAAAATATATTTATCTTGTACGCTGACTTTTTAAAGTTATAGCACTGACTGGAATTCCTACATAGCTTCGAATCCAATATTTTTGTCATGCTTACAAGAAGCCAAAACAACTAAGAATGAAATGTTCAGTCAACTAATGTTTTGTGTACATAATTTTTAAAAACAGGTTTTGAATGATCTGTTTACAGAAAATATCTGTTGTTTTGGTTATAACATAAGAGCTTTTGAAGAGAAAAAGTATGAAAAGTGCTTCCCCCAAAGTGATTGGATTTTCTGTTATGCTTCACAATGAAATGACCTAGAAAGGACAGGCGAGTTTCCCCGCGTTGTGCTAGGTGTACACTGTCATACCATGGAAAGGGATTACAGTCAGCAGCTCCAGCATGATTTCCCCTGGCGAACCTGCTCTGCTCAAGTCCCAAAGCAGCTCACCTTCATGGCCTGAATGTTCTTCAGCATGACATCGCCGATTCTTTGGTAATCTCCTCTGATGTGAGCATTTGAGCGGCCTTCCCTGAGAGCAAGGGCAAAGGGTTGGAAACCAAAGCATTAGTACTGAAACTGTTACCAGAAAATGTCCCCGCCCTAGGTCACAAAACATGACCTTAGGTCTTCCTTTCCAGTTGGCAATGTGTACCTCTCCCCGCTGTGGGTGTCACAGAATGTTAGCACGGGGAAGAAACTTGGAAATTACCCCAGTCGCTCGCAGACAAAGAATTCCACTTGTGCTTTGAAAGAGACAGGGAAGAACCATTTTCTGATCGTTTTAATTTGGTCTCATTTTACATTTTCTTTCCCATCCACACTTGGGTGATTTCAGTGTCTTTAGAACATCACGGAGATCACTCGTAATAAGAGATCACTCATAGAACGAGAGTGTATGGCACAGACTGGGACTGATAGACACTTGTAAGAAGCAAGACTTAAGCCTCAAAATCAAAATTTCTGCTCCCAAGAGTCCTTCAGCCTGAAAGCAGACAAAGAGTTGTGTGAAAAGCTCTTGGGAAGAGAAAAATATAATTGAGAAAGTGCAGGAGACCCATGCATGGAGGTGAGAATGCGGGAACCGACCCAGACGAGGGCAGGATTAGTGTCCCAGGTACAGAGAGGGGAGGGGAGAGGGCGAGGGAGAGGGACCAAGGTCTCCCCCCAGACATGCTGGGTGGCAGATGACAAAGATGCGGGCATTTTCAGCAGAGTACTTGGGAATATATTCATATTTCTTATATTCTTATATAAATATATTCATATTTCTTATAGCTAGCTTAGTGCTTTAGCCAATGTTGATGATCCAGGGACTTAACCAGAAAAAAGAAGAAATATTAATAATGGTAGCTATTACTTACTGAGTACTGTCCACTGTGCTGGGCACGATATAGGCATTAACTTGTTTAATGCTCATGGCAGCCATATGAGGCGGGTACCATTATCACCTTCATTTAACAGCTAAAGAAACTGAGGCACAAAGAAACTACATAACTTGCCTAATGTCAGTTACTACAACATAGTGAGCTTTGTTCTTGAGCTCAGGAGTCTCGTTTGAGTCTACACTCCTAACAAGGATACCAGTGCATAACTGCAAATTTTCCTGATGACAAGGAAAGAATTTCTCAGAGGTCATTAAAACATGATTTTCAACAAAAAACCGGGCTAATATCTTCAAACCAACTGTTCAGGATAGCTAGAAGCCAACTTAAATGAAAGGGATGAATTAAAAAGAGAAAAGGTAACAACTTTTTCTGGTATGAGGCTTCTAAGGTGTTCAGAGTAGAATAAAGCAATCCAAATCAGGATGAGTGATTGACACCCTATAGATGCCACCATTACTATGCCTGTAACAATGAGAGAAATGACTTCCATCTCAGTGGAAGCAGTGTGAGAATTCGGAGCCTTCCGGAACTGTTGACTCAATCTCTGATTCATCAAGCATCTCAGATGGGGAGAGGAGGGCAGGAGGGAACACACGTGCTTAATGAAGCAAAGCCGGGGTGAACAGATCAAGGCAAATAGACACAGAGGGGCGGGTCCCTCGCTTGGCTCCTGGCTGCACACACCATGAGATATTCCACTGGTTCTAACTAAGCATATATTATAAATTACATCATGGGAGACAGAGCGCCCAGACCCATTAGGCAATTCAAGCTCCTCTAAAATATAAGAAAAGAGAGCATCCATTGCCCTCAGCCCCTTCCTGGGTCTTCAGTGGCTCCTCTAGGCTGTGTTTCTGTAACCTATTCCATTCTCTTCTAACCGGACACAGAATTCATTCCTCAGTCCTCCTGCTTCCTCTCTCTGTCCAAAGAAACACTGCTAGCAGACTGCTGTACTTACTACTCACTTCTCTGAATTAAAATTTGGATCCTGTCCTCACCAGTCCTGAAATGGTTCTGCGGAAGCCTGCTATTACCCTCTCAATGAACTAAACCACTGAGGTATCGTCTCTCCTGCTCCTAGTCAACCTCTTTGGGCCAGCTGCCCCCAAACTTCCTAGTACTCTGCTCTTTAGCTTCTGGAAGCCTGTTCCTCCAGGCTCCCTGATTTCTCCTTAGGTTAGTTCTTCAGTCCTCTTTGCCAGCTCCTCCTCCTCTTCAGGCTAAGATGTCTGTGTTCTTTGGGAATCCATCAGTGGTTATCTACTCTCACTTCCTACTTTTTCCTATGTAATTCCTTCAATTCTGCATAGTTTCAATTCATGATGCCAAATGTTCTTTGTGACTACTGACCCAGGTACTGTATTTCTCATACCTTCCAGAGGGTTCTACATGAATCACCACCCCTACAGGTATCTCAAACTCAAGAGGCTCCACGCAGAGTTGATTACCTTACTGCCCAAACCCAATCCTCTTCCCACATTTTCTTCCTTAATGATATACCTGTTCTGCACCAGGCTCAAGCTAGCGACCTCAGTCATCCTCACTTGTCTCTTCTATCCCCACCCATTGCATTGAATTCTCCCCGAAATGGAAAATGCTCAAGCATATGACTTAGACCCAGGTTCTGGTAATCACTGCACGTATTCTACCCCATCAGCTGCAGGGTTGAGGCACCTCTGGATTTTTGGCAAATGGTCATTAGCCAAATCAGTACTGAGGTATTTATTGGTTGACCATTCTGTTGATCCTGATGTGTGGCTGGGCTTGGTTGAGAAGTTACCAGTTGCTCTTCTCCTTACCACTGGGAACAGAAAGGAGCTCCAGCCCCAAACAATGGAGTCTTTCTGGTATTCAGAAACACTGATCCCTCTGCACCATCATCATGTGATGCTCTTTTAGAAGCCGGAAAGTTCTCCTTCCTTTTCCACTACCCCCCATGCCTGAGCAACAAAAGAGAACCCAGCAATTGAGCCAGAAAGACCTGATATTGACTAAATACCATACAGCAATAAAAGAAGGCCAGACACAATGTACACTTGATTTGTGGGAATGTGGCTATTATCCGGAACTTAAATAATTGACCCCTAAACTTTCAAATGGGTATGCAGTTTGACAATGCACATAAGAAAAATCTTCAGTTCGTTCAAAGGACATAATTTAGATATATTTAGTGAAAGTCCTCTGGATCGGGTGAGCAAGAGGAGAAATGGGGGTCTCTCGTTTCCATTAATAATGAGCAATTTCCTGCCTCTTACAGATAACGCCCCGACCCAAGGAAAAAGGAAGTGCTGGAAAGCGGACACTGTGGGCGGAGCGGCAAGCGATGGTGGAAGCCAGACGTTACTGACTTCATTTCCTTTCTTCTTCGCCAAGTATTTATTAAAAGAAAACATACTGATATTAAAACCCCAAACTAAGGGAGATATTCTTCCTGCATTGGTTTCCTAGCAGGACCCTATCTGCTCCCCTAAGTCTTCAGCATCTTTATTTCACTGTAGAAACTGCTCTGAGTATCATGTCCCCTGTACCACTGGGAAGACCCTGATATCAAATTCAAAGGGGGCAGTTCGAGGTGGTGTCATGAAACCAGGCTGGGACCTAAGTTAACACGACGAGCACAGCGGCTCTGCCTCCACTCTCCCCCTGCCCCCGCCCCCGACCCCATGCCCTCCCTACTCACGACAAGCCCCAGCCCTGCATGGTTCCATAACAGAGTCGGGCCATGGGAACGACACCCCAGACTCCTGCTGCCTCCTACAGAAATACCATCATGTTTTTACTTCCTCTACATGTTCGTGTCACCAAATCTACAAGCCTAAAGCATTTGCTTTATTATGAAGAGCTAAAAGGTCATTTTATTATCGAAAACATGAAAAGTAATTATAATTTTCTGGAACGCCCTCCGGATGTTAACCTCACAAGAAAAGGGTCCTTGTTTGGAGGACAGGGCTACATATTTGTTGTCTGTGTAATTACCACGCAGCAACAAAGCTGAAAATTCTCTTGACAATTTCGCTTCAGAAACCCATGTGCGTACTAAGAAGCCTCTTAGATGCTAAGCTCTGACCCATGCACCCTGAGCACTGTACTCCCAGGATCAACCACACGTGATCTCAGCACACGGCTGAACACACACACTCACCTCCCCGTGAGCTGGTCCGTAGCTCGGCAAAGAGAAGAGCAGACAAAGAGAAGAGGAGGAAGAGGATAAGAGAGCAGGGACCAGCTCTCTGTGGGAGGGCGGCTGACCAACAGCGAGGCCACGCTCGAGGCTGTGTACGAGGGGCAGAAGGAGACCTACCTCACAGGGCTTTGCCTCTGAGCGTCAGGAAACACTTTCTCTGGCTGTAGATGCAGGTGGGGCAAGGCTGACAGGGAAAATCATCACTCTGTCCCCCATTCACATCCTCAACCCCAGGGTCAACATACAATCCACATGGAACCCTAAAAGAGACTGAATTTCCAGCGTGCCGCTGACCTTGGTGGTGATAGAATCTCCAACGATCCCACACAGTACGTTGTGCACTGGGGAGCCATCCCCGCTGGGAGAGGACACTGGGCCTGGCTTTGGGCGAGTGTTGGAGGAGATCCTTTACCAGGGAAAGTAGGCAGTGGCTGACCCACTGGGCTTTCCAAGTAGCCCAGTATTAATCAAAGCATGTTATTAGACACTCTGCACTCCCCTTCTCATCAGAAAAAAAAAGAAGCATCATCTCATCAGACTGAAACCCAACAGCGAACTGTGCATCTGGGAGCTGCAGGGCTAACTTTTCCCCTGGCTTTGTGTCTGGTGCTCTCTGGCCCTAGGAAAATGTAATTAACTCTGTGAAGCCTCAATTACGAAACGAACATCATATCCTCATTCTTACTATTTTCTGGTTTCTATGATTCTAAATGAAGGAAAAAAAAAGGCCTGTAATTACATGTGTTTGTATATCTATGTAAATAAAAGGGTAATGCGTCAATAAGTAAATGTGCAAAGACAAATTTTTCATTAATATGTGGGATGGGGAGAGTGGCTGGGTTCAAACAGCAAATAAATTAGCCAGAGCAATAGATTACAGTCATATGCCACTTAATGACAGAGATGCATTCTGAGAAATGCACTTAGGCGATTTCGTCACTGCGAACATCACAGAGTGCCAAAAACCTCGATGGTACAGCCAGGCCCAGAGAAACACCCTCCAGTCTTGTTTTTTTGACAACTACCTCAACGTTTGAGTTCTAAGAAAGGTGGTGGTGAAGGACATAGTGTGTTGGGGCATTCAGGCATGAAAGGGAGACTGGGTCCGTCGCCCCTCTATCACTCCAGAGCTCCTCCCCTTCAATCCTCTAGAACTGTCCAATACGGTATCCACATGCTTATTTAAATTTCAACTTTACTTAAAATGAAATTTAAAAATCCAGTTCCTCGGTCATACTACCCATATTTCAAGTGATCAGTAGCCACATGTGGCTAGCAGCTATTATATCGAACAATGCAGACATAGGACATTGCCATCATCACAGTAAGTTCTATCGGAAAGCACTGCCCTAGACAGAACCAGAGAATAAGTAGTTAACAGCTACTTCTCCAACCCCTAGGTTCATGGCCTCCACAGGGAAAGTAAGAAATGGGGTATAGTCCTACCTAGCTTTATGCTAAACCACTTCTGGCAAGGCACTCTTCCTTTCAGACCTCATGTTCCATAGGGGAAAAAACGGCGATAATTCCACAAGATTATTTTGATTGTCAAATGAGATAATTTAAGGGAAAATGCTTTAAAAGATACTGCAGAAACGCAAGGTGCTTCACTGCGCATTTGTCCAGTCCTAAAGCTGTGATTTTCTTTTCACATCTCTAGAATACTGAGATGTTATTTCTGTCCTGAGAAAATGGTCAGATACTCATTGATCTCTTGGCTTGGCATGAGTAGAAAATAGGACAGGATCTCTTGAGCTATCCCCAGGCTCTGCTTTCTAATCTTATCAGGCTGGTTCTGGCTACCTCCTTGCTGCAGAGCAGAGCAGAGGATGTAAGCACAACGCAAGCTCTAGAAGAACAGGCCTGCTTTGTTCACTGAACACTGAGAGGAGGAACTGATATCTAGTAGAGACACAATAAATATTTGTTGAATAAATGAAGGAAGACCCTGGCCAAGTTTGCTGACATGAGGATTTGCACGGATCCTGCTGCAAATGAGCAAAAAGAAAAGCAAAAGAACCTGGGCTCTTTCGTTGGGCGGTGGCATTATTACGAGGAAGGACAGTACCAGAGTAGGAAGCAGAGGGGTGGCTGCAAATTTTTTTCTGGGGAGGGTTTTAGTTACTGTGTGTTGACTGCCGCCATGTTCTAGAAGCCCTGCCAAACGCTTTACAAACTCCTTTCCTTCATCCTTCATCAGCAAGTGATCACTACTTCCACTTTACAAATAAAGAAATTGACGTTAGAGAGGTTCGGTGACTGGCCCAAGGATGCCCAGTGGAAGTGGGATTTGAAGGAAGGTCTGTCTGACTCCAAGGCCTGTTTTTATTTCAAACCTAAAACGGATAGTATAAATCCACGGGCCACAGCTCAGGGCTCTGGGGTGCAGAGATGGCTCCTGCCACCAGAAACTCAAGTGTACAAGTAAGAAGGAAAAAGGAGAGTCACGTTACAGTCTTATCCCTGGCCACACAGCCCGTGTCCCAGGTATGTTTTGGCACGAGTGGCACAAGTTAGCAGGCGGCGACTATTTTAGATCACGCAGAGAGATGAGGTTTGCAGGGAGCCCGGAAGTCGCGCTCTCATGTTACAAGTGAACAGCAATGAAGCTGCTTCTTGGAGTTCTTTTCCCTCTAAATGTTAGGCCGAAAGCCATTCAGGGTGTTTGTTATTAACAGTAATGCCACAAACTTTCCACGTGAATATGGTTTTTTACATGTGTAAAAGCACTATCCACTCCCATTTGCCAGGCCTCCTCTGCTTTGAGGCTTTGAAATACAACAACAGCAAATATATAATTCTTTACGATTTACCCTTGAGGAAACCAAGACATTTTCATGCATTTGTTCTTTAAGTATTTTGAGCGACTATTCTGTGACAGGCCCTGTGTTTGTTGTACTATTCCTTTTTCATTTTTTAGAAAAATGCTGTCCAAAAATCTTTGTAATGACAGAAATGTTTTTTTTTTTACATCTGCTATTCAATACAGTAGCCACTCACCACATGTAGCTAGTGAGCCCTTGAAATATGGCTAGCGGTTACTGAGAAAATGAGTTTCAAATTAATTTAAATTGCTATAAGTGGCTAGTGGCTACTCTACTGGATAGTGCAGCCTTAGATGTCCTTGTTTATCCTTTTCTTGTATTGTTTTCCATTTGTAAACTGTCTCAAAAATCTTCGAGGAAGATAAGGCATAAAAGGATTTAAAACCACAATAAAAATGAGCCTTAAGAATTGTGATGCAGTTTACAAATGAGAAAATCAGCCATTCATCAAACACAGACACCGTTCTGAGTTCCAAGCTAGACTAAATGGCATGGGAATGGTTCCCCCTGGAGGAACCTAGAGTTTTGGCAGAGTAGAAAGATGTGTGTAAGGAACTGAGATTCCAGCTGAAAAGTAGTTGGTAGGTGACATAAAAAGGCTAATAACCATCATGAGAATTCAGAAGAGCGATGGAGGTTGGAGGTGGGAGAAGGGAGGTAGAAATCACAGCTTCTGAACCTGGTTAACTCGGTTTTACAGGGAGAAAAATCAATGCGGTTAATTGGCTTTGTCGGACTAGAGTGACTCGGGATTCCTAACATACAAGGTTGTAACCCTGACTTCCTGCTCAAGACCGAATCCATGGCTGCTGGAACGTCGGAACCATTCAAAGCTTATGAGACAGTGGGATACATTACACAAGAATGTTCCAAGGGAAAAGGCACTGCAGTTGATTTTACCAAAAAGGTATAAAAGTTTTCATTGCACATAGGGAAGACAGGGGACCTCCATGTTGTAAGAATTAGCCGATCACAAACAAAGTATGTGGGGTAATAATTATTACTCCAGAAAATAATTACAGGAATTCTCCTCAACGGACTTTTACAAATATTTAGATCTTGGGCACCAACAAAATAGGATGGAAATCAGATCCTTTCCTGACGTGGATGTGGGAAATAATCTATAGATACCAACTTCAGGGGGAACCAAAGCTTTCATATCATGTCATCCATCTGTGCAGGCAAAGCCAGCCAGTGCTTCACTGTGTGGCAGCAACCGTTAGCCATAGTTTCAAAAGGACAAGGTCTGGGTCTGATCTGTCTTTCCCGGTGACGCAGAGGTGAAGTGTGGTGGTGCCAACACTCAGAGCCGAGGGGAGGAGTGAGGTGGATGTGCACACGTGTGCACATGCGTGGAACATGGCGTGAGCTCAGGCCTGGTTTGAACACCTGCATTGATGACACGGAGACGCTGCCCCTTTGAGAGAGAACGTTATGAAAAGCTGCTTCTGACTGAAGGTGGAGCTATCTTTCTGCGTAGTGGAGGGAGACTGGGTGGTGGCCACTGCAAGAAACCCCCAGGGGCCTGTAAAAAGAACAGAATCTCTGCCCGCCCAGCTCACAGGAACCTCAGGAGTGCAGCAAGCTTGAGAAAACAGGCTGTCCCATCAGAGGCTCCTTCTAGCTTTTCCCGTAATGATCCCACATCTAACACAGGCCAGAGAAGGCAATGAGTACTAACATCAGAGGTCTTCGCCTCAGCAAAAAAGTGCAGCATCTCACCGATTGGGATGATCACCCAAAATACCTCCCCTTACTGTGTCACTTACGAAAAGTAAAAAGTCTATTTTCATTTCTCATCTGTTGTGTATAAAGCCCCAGTGACCTCTCAGAATGTTGGGCAATAAAGGGAAACAATAATGGGAGACAAAAAGAGCCAACAATGACGAACATGATAAAAAGTGAAATGTGAGCATTGTGAGGTCTGCGGTCAGATGAAAAAGGCATCTGCTAAATCCCACCTCGCCCCCAACAACGTCTGAATTAATAAGAGATAAGAGCTGAACTTTCCCCTCAGTATACATATGATTTGAGCTTTAAACTGAGGTCCTCGGCTCACTCTAACCTGTCAAGGCCTGGCTGCGAATGCTGACTCGGTCAGAACGGAGGCGATTCCATCAGGAAACACACCCGCCACCAGCGCAAGCTTCAAACGGGTTCATTCGGGAAAGCACTTGGTCAGCGCCCCACGCAGTCACCGCACAGGCCAGCGGCCCTCAGGTACAAGGCACTGTCTTGAAGCCTCTGCTTTTATCCTGCACTGGCTTCCCTATGATTTTTTTTCCCTATTTTTTAAAAATTGTAATACACACACACATATAAAACAAAATTTACCATCTTAACCATTTTTAAATATACAGTTCAGTGACCTGAAAGTATATTCACATTGTTGTACAATCACCACCATCATCCATTTCTAGAAGTTTTTCATCTTCCCAAAACAAACTCCAACAATAAGTCTCCATTTCCCTCCCCAGTCCCTGGCAACTACCATTCTACATTCTGCCTCTAAGCATCTGACTATTCCAGGAACCTCATATAGGTGGAATTCTACAGTATTTGTCTTTTTTGTGACTGGCTTATTTCACTCAGCATAATGTCCTCAAGCTCCACCACGTTTGTTTATCCATTCATGTGTCAGTGGACATTTGGGTTATTGTGAATAATGCTCTAGTAATATTGATGTACAAGTGTGTTTAAGCCCCTTGTGCCATTCTTTTGGATATACACCTAGGAGTGAAATTACTGGATCATATGGAAGTTAGTTCTATGTTTAATTTTTTGAGTAAAATATTTCATTCATTTTTGTCCTATAATTGTTCACCGCTGCTCCTGTAAAGATGTTCTACTTAAAGGGGGGAAGTGTGTTAAACAATTTTCTGACCCTCAGTTATCTCTACTCCACTTCAGTCACTAGAGTGTCATGGTAAGACAAAACTGCTTCACCTATGAAATTCCTGCCCACAACCCACAAGTGTCACAGGTGTGGAGGGACCTCTGATCCCTCGAGGATGCCCTCCTCACCCCTCGTCCCTGAAGGATTCCTGTCCATCTTGAGCCTGGTCCCGCAAACCAGGGAACTCCTTCTGCCCTCCCCGCCACCACTCTGGGACCCTCTGCCCCTGCTGCTTCCTTTTTTCAAATCTCTGGTGGCTTTTTCTGTTGCCTTTGCTGGCTCTTGCTCTACCACAGACTATGGAAAGTTGCCAAAAGGTGTATTGGGTAAGATTCTGTCCCTGGCTCACTTGTGTCTTAACATTCTCTTCCTTAAAGATTCTTCTTTTAGATAATTTCCAAATCTATGCTGCTGAATCTGATTTCTTTCCCCAGCCTGAGAGGAGCGTTTCCAACTGTCTGTAGGACTTTGTTATTAACCTCTTAAATCTGACGTGTCCCAAAGCAAGCTCATCTCCCCACCGATTTCCTTGCTTCTTCCTTTAATTTCCCTCTTCATTTCATGACCATCCTCCCAGTTAAACCTGGCTCGAAGCTCCAGGAACCTCCCTTTCCCTTCTCCTTTGTCCCATGAGCCCTGACTTGTCTGTATGGTGACATCTCCACATCCAGTCTTTCCAGTTCTCCTGGCTAGACTTCTGCACTCCTTTCAAGTGACTCCACCACAAGTTTCTTCAAACAAAACAAAACAAATGCAGGTGATCTTTCTTGGACACTGTAAGTGCCCACAGCCTATCGGAGTGCCTCACTGTGTGACTCTTCCCTGGATCCCAGTTCCCTGCCAGCTGCAAGCTGAGTTTTGTGCACTGAAGGATCTGCCAAGGCACCCTGTACCAGAGCAGGTCTTCATTCATCTCTGGGGAATGACTTGGCCAGTTTGTGCTCAGCACCTGTCCATCATTTCAGGGCTGGAATGTGGGAGTCTTGCCTGAATGCCAAAGATTGAAGTGGCTTTCTCTGAATGCATTTGAACAGGTGAGTAAAATGTGCTTGCTTTCAAAAGGATAAGCATTCTTCATGTTTTCAGAAGGCATCAAACCTGTGTTCTTGTTTTAAAGAAACAGAGTAACTTGGGCTTTGGGCAGGATGAAACGGTCCATCCTCTTCTCAGGCGTGTTTACTTAGGAGAACACAATGTTTGGGCAGGAGCAGGTGTGTTTACTGAGCCTGGGTTCAGCCTAATCACGTAGGAAGACTTCCTGGTAATTTTTTCCCCCTATAATTTCCCACTGTTGATGAAAGTATATGACAATCTAACATAAGACTGCAAAGGAAAATCATGCTGGCTGTGTCATTTAAGTACCAAATTTTGGGGAACTTTATGTACATAATACACTTTAGATTTCTTTCCACCAACAATAATAATTTAAAGTATCGCTGAATGAAGTCTGGAGTTTAGTTAATATTAATGTACCAACCTTGGTTTCTTAGTTTTGACAAATTGTGCATGGTGATGTAAGAAGCTGACACAGGGGAAGGGTACAGGTGAGGAGTGTGCAGAAATTCTACTGGCAAATTTTCTCTAACTCCAAAATTATTTTAAAATAAAACCTGTATTTAAAAAAATGATCAGCTTCCCCCTCTTTCTATATGTGGGGCAGAATGCTAAGCCCTTCACAAACATTGTCTCATTTAGTTCATGTAAAAGCCCAGCGAGGTGGAGACCGCCCTCCACGTTTTACAGATGAAAAAATGAAACTCCACAAGGACCACGGACAGACAGATCTCAGGTGGTGGTTTGATGGCGAGTGTGGACCACAGCCTTGCCCATCTACATGAGCCAATTTGCTTCCCATATCACAATATGAAAAAACACACATATACATACACACATGTGGTCTCAGTCAGTAACTCAGTGTGAAATCCTTTCTTAATAAATTTCCTTGTGATCCATTCAATAAATTTCCCTGTGATCTATTCTCATTAAATATATAACCCCCAAGTCACCTCTTCCATGGAAGCTTTAATGGCCTACATGTTCTCCAAGGCAGACCTGGCCAGTGACACCCTGTGCTCACATTGGAATGGCACTCACATCCATCAATGGGCCTGGCCCTCCTTCCTCTACATGCCTGCCTCCTCCTCTGAGACTGCAAGAACCCAGTGGGCAAAGCCTAATGCTCACATACTCACCTACCCACTTATGTATTTATTCATTCATTCGATAATTTATTCATTGCTTATAAAAGAGTTAAAACCAAAATGTAAATTGAAGAATCACAAAATCTTAGTTCATCAGAGGCATTCCACACCAGCTGTTCCAGAAAAGGTATTCACTGTAGTCACCCTCTAGAAGCACTTCAAAAATACAAATTTCTGGGTCTCACCCCAAAGTTCTGATTCAGGAGGGCTGGATGGGGCCTGATAATCTGTAGTTTTTCAAAATTCCCTCTGGCAGTGACCCAGATGCACTGCCAGGTTTGAGGTTCCATCCACTAGATAAATACCTTCTGGAAATGGACAGTCAACCTCTGCTCACGAAGCCCTAGAGTGCAGGGGCTCACTGTCTCACATGGCCGCCTCTCATTGCTAAGCTGCACTTGGCATCAAGAAATCCCGTCCCATATTCAGACACAATGTGCCCTGTTGGAAATGCACTCCTTTGCTTAAATCTTGTCCTCTGGTACAACTAAGAAGACATGTACTCTCTTTTACATATGACCAACCTGAAGAGAGCCATATTACATTTTCTAAAATATTCTTTCCTAGACCAAATATCCATTGTTCCAACAATCGTTTTTTAAAAAATAAAATGTATTTTCTTGTTATAATATTTCACATGTGAAACTCAGAACTGGGTAGAGTATGCTAAGGAGCTCTGAGCCTTGATGTTGCAAGGTGGAATCACTTTCCATGCTCTGGTCTCTTTCTAATGAGGCAGTCTAGAGCAAAGGTTCTTGACCTTGGCTATACACCAGAATCACCTGGAAAGCGTTAGGAAATACTGATGCTTCGGTCTTACTTCTCAGAGATTCTGATATACTGGTTGGGGTTCTGCACGGTTATCAAGACTTTTTATGCTTCTAGGTGATGAGCAGCCAATGCTGACAGCTACAGATATAGACACTGGTTTCTCTTGTTATTCTACTGGCTCGTACTAAATTCATTCACACTCAGCCTTTTTGCCTTGAATCTCTGCCAAGCCAGGTCTTCCTCATCATGTGCTTGAGGAATTGATTAGTTGAACTTAATGGCAGACTCTTCCATTTATTCCTGATAAATGTCATCAATTTGGTTTGTGTCCACTGTTGCAAGGTCGTGTCAACTGAGCTGCATATTGACTATCTGCTATTTCTTTGGCTTTGAGCCTTTTATATGCTTTCTGGTATCTTCATATAAAATATGAATAAAATCATAGATCTGTGAAAGATACTCTATTGAAAATCCTCTGAGAAACAAATGACAGTAGCTGCTTTTTAATCAAGTAGATATTCTTTCATAGATAATGGCCAGATGCTAAAAATTTATACTCACATATAAATCCACGGATATGGTATTTATTTCTAGAACGAAATGCAGCTCTCTGAAGTTCTCTCTGATGGCAGGAGGCAGCTGAAGCCACCATGCCGGGTTGACAGGGAACTGCCAATGGATGACATTTCCTATGTGTGACCTCCCCAACGACACAAATCAACAGCCATGAGGACTGAAACTGCTATAGTGACACCAGCTCAAGATGTTCTGAGTCTATGGGAAGACTTAAGACTATATTAACATACATCTCATTGGCTAGAAAACAAGCTGTAAAGTCTTTGGCTCCATTATGAAAGCTTCAATCGTCTTTGTAAAAATGATGAAGCAACATGGTACAACACAACCGAAAGTTTCCAGGTAAACAAACTTGGGAAGGTAAAATAAAATTAGATCTTGTAGAAACTTTTTTTAATTTTGAAAAATGTTAGTTCTCTTACATTCACAGAACCAACCTAGAGTATGACTCTAAAGTGGCATTTTTAATCTTTCCCCATGTTCGGTGAGGCTGACGTTGTACCTGTCATTTCTCAATCCTGGCTGTACTTTCCTCCCTGGGGCATCTTGGTCAAGCCTCCCACCTCCTTGTATCACAGGAAAGAGAACTATGCATGAATTATCTCCAGGTATAAGAACTATACAAAGCCAGGTGCCTGAGCACGTTCCCCTCACAACACAGGGGAGCAGCTTTGCTAACCTGTTAAGCTGACGCTTGAATCCCATAATCTGGGGTCACCTGCGGCAAGACAGCCGCATCTAGGGCTCCTTTAGGTCCTACAGTCACTAATGCCTCAGAGATCATTTTCAACCAAATTTTCACATGTGGATACGGTATACAATGGGTTCCATTTCTGCCAAAAACACAGTTGAAGCCTTTGCTATTTTTCTCCTGGCATTTTTCAAATGCATGTTTAGTAGACAGTCAACTCCCCATGTATCTACATGTTACTGTCTTAAAAAAAAAAAAATGAGAATTTTCTGAAAGAGGTTCTATTTTAGGTAAGGCTACATCAGATTTTGCACTCTACAGTATACAAAGTTTCCCCTGATTTTCTGCACTACCCTCTTCTCTCAGATTAAGGTTTACCTGGCTTAATGGACAGATGTAACATTATCTTTAACCAATTCGCTATTCATGGGCATTTAGGTCATTTCCAATCTTTAATTCTGCCATGGATATCTTTGTCATGTGTCATTTCATATATTAAAGCATATGCTTAAGGTAAATTCCTATAAGTGAAATTCAAGGTAAAAGTGTATATGGGGTACGTGTGTGTGTGTGTGTGTGTGTGTGTGTGTGTGTGTTGCATAGGGCTCCATATTTTTTCAAAGCACTTTTTAAACACTGTGAAATGTGCTACTGAAAACTGCATGAGGCATACAGAAACCTAAGAAATGACTATAAAGCAAGTACCAGTGAAATATTACTAATATCCCCCAAAGTCCCTCATACGTCTCTATCCTTAATCACCCTCATTGTCTTCTGAAAGTAACGACCGCATTTATTCTGTGATATTCATTTAATTATCTTAAGAAAACCTGCATTTTGGAGAACTGTAAACCAAAGGAAAAAAAATTCAGGACGAGATCTAGATACATGAAGAACATTTTAAGGTTGGCTTGTCTTAAGCCAGTTTCTTACTTTTATCTTTTCTCACTACTGCTGCTTATAAGGCACGTAAAAAAAATTAGGAAAAAAGAAAGAGGGAAAGGGGTGGAATATAATTGTTAAACATAATTGTACTCACCATAGGGCTAGTCGTTGCTCAATTTCCTTGAGAAAATTTGTATGAAATTTGTGCAAAGGTTCAAAATTTGAGAATATGAGACTTTTCAATGCTTCAGGCATGGAATCCTCTTTGCTCACTGTACTCTGAAACCACTGGGCATAAAAAGAGGACACACTTAGAGGTGTAAAGATGAGTGTTTGCTATTTAGAATTAATGCTGCAGCAGATGGCGCCCGGGGGACAAAGGGCTTTACTACTGGGTTCGCAGCATTTTGGGAGCATCAGGGGCTTCCAGGCCTGACTGCTTGTCCCTTCTTTCACTAAAAAGGGTGAGAAGCAGCCATCTATTTATTATTGCTTCCTGAGATTAATTACCAAAAAACTGCTGAAGCCAGGACAAATCTCTGAAATGGGCAGCTCCTCAAATCAAAACCTCCACTCTAGCCAGCTCCCTGGGGAATCGCTGATTTATGCCCCTGAATACCGCCCCCACCCCGTTTCAGTCCTCAGTCTTTTACTAACTTCTCTCTCTGCTTCTTTGTTAAAATGCTGAGCACAAAGGTCATCCAACCAGAGAGATAAAGCCGCTGCCTTCACACAATGTCTTTCATCTTGCGAAGGTGAGGCAGGGCTAGGTCCCAGGATGTGAGCTGAGCTCGGGCCCAGTGCCAGGCCCCATGCGCGAGGCCCTGGAGGCGCACAATCCCACTGATTCCACTGACCTCCAATGGGCTAGTTCTTTTCCACAATCCAGGGGTCATAAAGATCTCTGCAATGCTTTGAAATTGTTTCTAAGGCTGAACAGAACTGATTAAAATAATAAAAGGCAGTCTTTTGGCAGATTTTGCTGACATGGCTCAAATTATTATCAAAGATAAAATGGAGCTTCTATTCCTCTGAGGTCTCCTTCGAGCAAAAATAAGTAGCTACGTTTGACAATGGGCAAAACAAGAAATGTTCTGCATCGTTGCCCTCAGACAGTAAAATGTTTAAACTTTTTCCACTTTAGAAATGCCCTCAAAAAAAAAAAAAGAAATGCTCTCACATGTAGAAAAAAAAAAAAATTTCCATTTTTATAGAGCTCATTCTGAATATACTATTACTGTCTTAATTTCTCTAACCCAGAACTAAATGCCTTTTAATTGGAGTCAGAGAATCCAACATTTAATTAGATCCAGCTTCTATCCTAAAGCTGAGTATTAGCTGAGATAAATTATGTAATTTAATGCTTTAGGGGAAATGCTACACATACCGAAGTGATGACTTCCAGATCCTTCAGATATGTTCTCTCAGTGGTGGATACTTCTTTAGCAATGAAGTACGCTTTGTCAGTTGGGAATCTCTGCAAAACCCATAAAAAGAAACAAGACACAATAAGTTTTCAGTGCAAGTCTCTAGTCCTGATTATAAGAAAGTCCTGCATAAAGAGGTACATTGCTTACTTATGATCTTTTGTTAATTGGCATCAAAGCTAAATAAACTTATTCATTCTACTTTTTGAGTGATAGGAACTAAGACAAAAGAGTAGAGTTCCATGATGAAAAAATAGTCTAGGAGTCTTTCCTTCCATGTGAATATTGCCCTCAGTGAAAGGCTTTGAATGAGTATAGCTACCACTGAGGACTTTTCATTCAAAACTGGGCATCTGAAAATTGAATTAGTAAAATATAGAAGCGATGCAGTCTGCCAGGAAATAAATGAAACAAAAACCACTGGGGCCTTTGCCCTGGTTGCCTGGGCTGGTGGTGTTGGTGTTCAGGAAACGGAAGCTACATTGTTTGTGGGAATACAGGTGTGGCTGAGATAAAGGGACAAAGGTGAAAGCAGGTAGTGACATCACTGTGACTCCATTCTCTGAAGTTCATCAGTTTGGTGGGCAGGCAGCATGACTCTAGAGCAGGCCAGCTATTGGTTCTGCTTTCTCTTTAAATAAAAGAAAATCCCTTGGTGCTATCTATCTTGCTTGCTTCCCACTAGAGTCCACCTGATTCTGCCTCTGGGGATATACACGGAACCACTGAGAGCAGAGACTCAGATACTTGCACTATTTGTAATACCCAAGAGGAGGAAACAACCCAACTGTCCATCAATGGATGGAAGGATAAACACAATGTGGTACATCTATGCAATGGAATATTGTTTAGCCTTAAAAAGGGAGGTAATTCTCCTATGTGCTACAACAGGGATGAACCTTGAGGACACGCTGCTGAGTGAATTAAGCCAATCTCAAAGGGACAAATACTATAAGATTTCATTTATATGATATTCCTAGAGTAGTCAGATTCATAGAGACAGAAAGAATGGTGGGTGCCAGGGGCTGGAAGGAGGGGGAATGGAATATTAGTGTTTAACTGATACAGAATTTATTTGGAATGATGACAAAGGTCTGGAAATGAACAGTGATGACGGTCATAAAACACGGTAAATGTAGTCACTACACGGCATGCTTAAAAATGGTTAAGAGAGCAAATTTTGTTATGTACATTACAATAAAAAAAAGAAGAACACACTCGTGTGCACGAGTCCCCACACCTTTCTCCGGCCCTCCTCCTCGTCGTCGGTCCGTGGGCACGGCTGATCGTTCAGCAGCGGGCTGACCAAGGGAGAAGCTTGCTTCGTGTCAGGACTCAAGTTGGGGGACAAGATCACGCTGGCAGGCACAGCTCCTCCCTGCGAGTTGATGGACAACTCTGAAAGGTGAGGGCTACCAGTCAGGGAGCCTGTTTGGGGATGAGAAGTATTAAAGAAAAAAAAAAGTAATTTCTCTGGGACCTGATTTCTACTTACAATTTTCATCTTTTCAAATCTTTAGAACCTGACTACCACATGGCAAACTTAACGATCTTCATTATATTTTTCTTTTTCTTTTTTTTTTTAAATTGCAGCCACTTTAATACTGAAGATACCATAGTATGAATAATTCAATGGAGCCTCAGTTATGTAATTAATGATAAGGCAGGGAACTCTGCTGAGAGAATAATTACAATAGTTTAAAAGCACAGTGTATCCCCCAAAAGAATCTTCATCTCCTAACCACTGCCTTAGTTTCTAAGATTACTTGAGAAAGACACAGTGTCTATATCATAAGGAGACATGGAAAATAACTAGAAAATAGAGCTATACTAATAGGAAACTAAACGACTGTGCACCGAGGACAGACTACATCTCATAACAATGGGCCACAGCTAAAGAAAGGGAAAGCAGCTAACTACCCCCTCTACGAAGAACAGAAGCAAGCTTGTTATACCTGGTGATGTCACTCCATGTCTCTCTCACTGTTTGGGACAGAAACACTAGCATCACATTTACATGCAAAGGTGATCATTTAAAAATGCAAAGCTGGAGGTCATTACATTATCCCAAGTCCCCTTTATGAGTCAAAAAGTGACAGGTAATTAATTATTCCTCTGAAAAGAGTACCATATTAAGTAATATGAAAGTGTATAATTACCCATGAGTCAGCCAAAGGAGGTGATGTGTACATGAAACTCTCTGCCAACAGAATTTTGCAAATATCAATACTTTAACCCATGGAAATTAAATGGGATGTTTTAAATATACCTCTAACCTAAGTGCTTTTACCTAACACCTGTAAAATTCTAATGCAGATTTGCTAGAACAAGTATGAAAGTTAAAGTAGCTTGCAGTCCTGTCCATTACCATTATAAGGAAAGACAACGTAAATGCTTTTTCCATTTTTCCATTATACAGTTTCAGCTTGTTGCTACTCCATACACCATCAAGTATCTCGGACAGAAAGGTGAAGTGCAGTTTTCCAGATGTACACCCATTTTCTTTACATCTATCCTCTCCCTCTGATTCATTCGTATCCATTTTGAAATTATAAGACAGGACAACATAGAATGAAGTTGGGTAATGAACTTGATCCCAGTATGAATGAAACATGGAAAAACCACCACCAGCCCCAATCCAGCCCCATGCTGATCAGCTAGCTGCATCACCAACACACAGGTGAAAAGCCACCTCACCCAGAACAACAACAAAAAGCATACATCCTGCCCACTGACTATTGGGCAGTACAATGATTCTTGAAGAATAAGATTAGGAAATGTGAGGAAAAGGCAAATTCAAGAAGTTCACACTGTAAAAACCCCTCCCATTTAAATCCTTGCATTTTACCATACAGTCATTGAAACGAAGTCTTAGTGTTAGAAAAGACCCAATCACCCCACACACCACCAGACCCAGTGAAACCCGGAGAAAAAAGCCAGAAATTGCTTCACAAATGTCAATTTTATTGACACTAGTGCACAACTGAATACAATAATTTGAAAGAACTGGAACTTGTAAAATAGAAATAGTGACAACAATTAGAACTGCAATTATTTCAAAGTACTACACTATTCTTTAAAAAAAAAATCACAAAAAGAAAAATGTTATCACTACAAATAGGAAATAGAAAAGAGAAATTCTGGCAGTCTGTCTGGAGATCAAAACATTTCATGCATTTGTGAGTTGCTGTCTGAGAGTCACTTTTTATTTGTCCACCATTATCTAGCAAAATTTGGGGCTTACCTTCAGTTCTCACACTGTGTGTGAGATCAGGTGAGACAGTTATGTGAGAACATAACATGCTGGGCCTTGAATTTGCAGTGATGTGGAACAGAAAGAGCATTCGTCTCATCATTGAAAGAGTTGGAGCCAAGAATAAAAAGCAGTTAGAAGGCTAGCTTGAAAGAAGTGGGGAGGTGTGGTGGGGGAACAGTACCCATCAGGCCCTGGACAGCATCCAGCAGCAGATAAAAAACTGCCGCATTATAAGGGGGAACACACTCAAGTACAACCACTGGCACTCTCCAAAGGTCAAAAGCGGTTGCCTTGTGCACTCCCCCTGGGGACACTTCTATTTAATGGACTGAGCAAGTAGAAAGAATGAGCGAACAGAGTAGGGTTCCAGGAGAGATGCCACCCTGCCAAAAAGGCAAGACATGTTTCAAAGAAGAGAGTGATCTAGGAGAATCCCTACTGGATCACATTAGAGGCAGTATTCAGAAAATGGGACACTAAAAGTAAACTTTATGACAGCCTGTGTTCCTAGGTAGTGTAGGGGACAGCCCACACTCAGGCACAGGTTGTTGGGTAAAAGCCTGCTGTAGCCTAAAGACAGCCTAATGATATGGGTAACCACAGGCTTTACGTGTGCTTACACAGCCTTGAAGGATGACCAAATCGGGGTGGCCCATTTCCATTTCTGGGGTGCCACTTCTGCTGGCTTTATGTCTGTCTACTCATGGGGCCTAAGTAAGGCAGGGTGATCGGTATATTGAAACTGGAAGACCGATAAATCATTAAACACCAAGCAGCCTATTCTAGAAATCAGCATTTCAAAAGGAAGGAAAAGGTCCAAACTCTGGAGTTTGATTTTGCTAATCTGAGCTGCATCCATGAAGAACAGCCATCTCCACCCCACTTGTCCCCTTGCAAGAGAAACTACCCAAGGCTTTGAAAATTTATAGGTGATGTGGTCCAAATAAAAGTATGTAGCTCATTTATCATTCAGCAATCAGTGAAGTATGCTGACTAGGGTAATTAGTAGAATTTGGCAGCTTAACGAGTAATTAAAATTCTCTTTTGACTTTGAGCCAGTATATGACAACAGTCTGTACAAACTAGTGTCCATGTAGGGCCAACCTTCAGGCAAGAGTGAAGAGTGACCTTCTTACAGAGTCAATGTCTAAAGTTAGTTATTAGAACTACGCGTAACCAATTTTCACTGAAGTAGTCCATTTTACAAAAAAAAAAAAAAAAGCAGACAGTTGTGTTAGATAGAATGAGTCTGCCTGATTTACGCACCCTTAGAAAGCCTGTTCAAACCATGCAGCCTGTCACCTGCTTTGAAGGCAGAGCCCCAGGTGATGAGAAGAAATTGTGAATTTCATTTATTGCTATTCGATGAACCTATTAATACTTGGGTATTTTGTTTTCATCGTTTTTTTTTTCCTGTGACAAATTGACAACAAAAAAAATTCTTTTAGAAAGGGTCTCTAAGTAAATAATTTGGGGTGGGGGTATCCTTTGAGAAAGCACCTGGACATTAAGACAATAGGTGAAAAGAAATTTGAAGAGATCAGAAAAAGATCAGTTACACTCTGAAAGTCATCTTCTTTTTAAAAATTATTTTTTCCTTTTTCCAGAAATTGACTTATTTTTAGGCATTCAGTTATTATTTTCAGTTAATATATCTCAAATCCTTCACCTCTAACCCTACCCCACCCCCCAGCCATTAATCTGTATCAAAAGGGCTGAGTTTCTGTCATCTCCATGGACTAGAAATGCTTCACTAATACTATTCTCAAGGGAGGCATTTCTGGTAATTGCTTTTTAAAATCCTTTTAAATATACACATTCTCATGGCACAAACAATAACGGAACTTCAAATTAGTACTGCTGTATTTATGGATTTCAATTTATCACCCAGACCAGAAGCTGGCTTTGCTTCTCTATCACTTAAACGTAAAACGCATTCATAATTCTTCTCTCCCTGACTGCTCTGAGGAAGCTGAATTTGCAGCACGACCCAGGCTGCAGCATCTCTTGACCAGCTCTTCATCAGAGGTACATGAACAGTGGGGACAACAGTTTATGATCAGCAAGCCAAACTCCTCCCTATGTTCGCCTTTTGGAATGAGGCACAAGCTGCCTAGTAACCATCCACCACCTCTAATTGTATTAAAGTCTTAAGAAACTCATACATGAGAAAAGAGAATTTTCTAATAATTATACCTATTTAGTGTTTTAAATGGCCAATAAATTGGCAATCTCCATTTATTACTTGCATAACTGTTATTCTTTTCTGTTAAGGAGAAAACTAGAAAACCTGACAATAATTTAAAAAAATAGTAACCCACAGATTTGTTAAACAATATTTAAATATTTGAAAAGGAGACAGATTGCTTTCTCAAGTTCTCTTGAAAATTTTAAAAAGTACAATTCTTAAAAAAAGTATCTATGCTGGTTCTTCAATATTCCCCCAAATAAAGTTATTTATTTGGCAAGCTTTTAGATGCCACTCATCTATCATGATTTGTCTCCTGTTACTTGGTCCTAAAACACAGTGGGGGGGTTATCTCTATGTACCCAGAATATGCTCCAAAGACACATATAGGAAACACAGTGCAGGTATAAGTTTTTGTCTATTTTTTAAAAGGCTCTTTTTAAAATCCATAATCTCTCTTTAAAAGAAAACACCATGAACTCTCTCTAGAGACTATATTTAAAAGCCAGTTATCAAAAATGTCAGTATTGTGGTAAATAATGGGGTAGTATCTAGAACCCGCAGGAATCACTCTAGTCGGATAACTAAGCTGGGCCGCACCCCAATGGAATGTGAGAAAAGAATTGAAGAAGTTTTATTGAAATTCTAAGGTTCCCCAAGAAAAAGCAGGTTATAGGATTACCAATCATAGTGGTGCTGTCCTCTTCCTGATAACTTAGGTTGTTGAGGGGAATGTATACGTGCTTCTTAGACCAAGTTCCTTTAAGAAAAATTTTACAAGCAGCTAAACATAAACTTCGCCGTTCATCATCAAGCAATTCAGAAAATCAATGGCAATGCAGCAACTTTTGGAAAAATAGAGAGAGATCTGCTACTAATAGAAAAATGATAGCGAATGCACTAGCTTGTCCTTACTTATGAGGAAAAAATAAAGGAGAATTCTTTGTTTGAACATGGTGGTGGTGGCAGTGGTGGCCGCAGTGTTGGGGTTGGGGAACATGGTGCTTCATACCAATGAAAAATACCATCTTGTATTCAGGACAAAGCTTCAGCCATCAGTGGGAAAGAACAGTTACAATTGAGTTTTTACAGCAAGATACCTGTTAGGACAAGTAAAAACCTCTTCAGTTTAGATTAACAAGAAATATTAATACCATGCACACACTGTTACAGGAGTTTGGCCTTCCATGCTTAAAGAGTCACCAAGCTCACTGTTATTGGAGAAGTCAGCAATCTTCCCAGTAGTATAAATCCATGCTTTATTGAGATACTGCACTCTTAGGCCATGGAGAGATGAAACCAGACAGCACCTGTGAGAGCCTACATTTTGGGTACATATCAAAACCCAAAACGGCTTATTGGCATGAGAACCAAACTGGGCTGAGCTACGTGGGGTCTTTTCTACATTCCCACCTACCCCCACCCCCAACAGAACAAACACAACTAAATTCTCTTAAATATGAACTATGGAGTTTCCTATTTCCATTTGAATAGATGTTCCCATTCAAAATGTGAAGCTGATCCTTTGGTTAGCTGTCCCCTACATAAGCTACTGCCACAGATGCTCTCTGTTTCCATGAGCCCTCTCTCCCAACTACAGTGATTCTGCTCACTTCCAAACACCCCCACCCACCGCTATGCACCCACAGCACAAAATTCAGGCTTGTTAGAAGATGAAATCAGAAGAGTCAAGTCATCTATTCACCTTCTATTTCCCACTCTTAGTAAAATATGGTACCACCCAGCATGACCACTCCAGATGCCTCCATGTTAAAGCTTGCTGGTTAGCGAACAGGATCACTGTACTCCAGAGGAAACATGTATTCCAAATACAATTTGATATTCAGCAGTGAAAAAAAAAAAAAAAGACATCAGACAGTGCTCCAACAATGCAGGGAACGGAAGGTGTACCATGCTTTGAGGATATAGACAGAACGTGGAAAAAAAAAAAAAAGCCTATTTTAGATAGGTACATGCTGACAAAACAGTGCATACAATGGAACAACAGAAAATGTCTTAAATTTATTAAACAAATGACAAAAATGAGAATGAAGTCCCCAGCCTTTTCTATTTTAAAATTAATTTGGTGTATTAAATTTTTAATAAAATGTTTTATCTATAGTATTAAATATACACACAGAGAAAACACAGAAAATTGGATTAATAATACAGGCCAAGCTTGTGAGATTTGGTTAGTCAGGTTTTCATAGCAACTTTCCAGGCAGAAAGGGGGAGTTGTAAGGGACTGAACCCATCGGCCATGCAGATGCGTGTGGAGAGAGCAGCAGGTGTTCTGGACTAAGGAAAACCTATTTTTGGTCTTTCTATATACCACTGCAGGCAGAATGACAAATGACATTTCCTACACAGGAACTATGAGCCCCATCCCCTCACCCCCCAAGTAGTTGTTAGCTCAGTTTCATAAGCCAGAAAGCTCATCCATGAGCAATGACAGGTCCATCACCACAACATGGTGGGCTCCAAAATGAGCCTTGTTTCCTAGCTGAAAGTCAGTTAAGAACCCACATTTGTGATAAAGCAGAAACATGGCCTTCAAACTCCCTAATACCACTTCCACCTCTAATTCAAAAGTACAGGTAATCACTGCTCCATGCTTTTTACCACACATATACGCGCGCGCGCGCACACACACACGCACAGTTCTTCCTTAGTGCCCCTGGTTTATGTTGCCTTTTGCACTGATTTTTAAGCACTCTTCAATATTCTGACATTGTTGCACTTGGTCTCAGGAGCAAGCTCGAGTATCTTCAGTACCATCCCATGACTGCATTAACACCATCAGTCTCGTGGTTAACCTTTTATACCAGCTCTCGACCACACATGTAGATCAGATATCCCAGGTCAATATAAAGCCACCCCAAGACATATCAGAGTAACTTGATCTGGAACCCACAGGAAGACGCAAATGAGCTACCTTCCACCGAAGTTACAATCAAATGCCAGAGGCCAAGAAGATGCAGAAAGCTGTTTCCAGGCTAAGCTGTGAAGTCTGCGTCATTCAGTCTACAGTGAAATGGCCCTGAACAAATCAGTTTATTCAATTTTTAAAGCTTTCAGGAAAAGATTTTCGAATTCTTTCCTAGCTTCCACTAGGTGTTTAATTGCTTTCACTAGAAAAGAAAGCTCCTCATGCTAGAGGTTTCATCAGTTTTCTGGAGTGATACGCTATTTATTTTTATGAAGGAAGAACTTTTTTTCAAAATAAGACTCTATCCACCTCTTGCCAAACATATACAGGGCACACAAATCAGCATCTACAACCTTTCTTCATAGGAGAAATATCTGCATATCTCTAGGTTACAACCCAAGGAAATAAGAAATAGCTCTTCTCAAGTATGTATTGAAATAGGTGGGAACCAGGCCACTTTTGATCTATGATGATGCTACAACGTTAGGCCAAATCAACATGGATAACTTTTTGCTTTCCATTATTTTTTTTTAATAAAAAAGAGAACTGCTAACATTAAATGACATGCTTATTTTGATCTAAAAGTCATGGCTTCATTTTAAACACCAGAAACTGGTGTTAGAGGTATGCACAAGTGTACACTAGAGACCCCATTTCCCTGTATTGAATTTCACTCAACTAACCAGAAACAGATGGAATTAAACTAACAAGGAAAAAGCAGTGCCAGTAAATTCTTTAATGTCGCCAGAGTAAATTTCTTTAATCACTTACTGCTTGTAGAAGTTCATTCACTAGTATCTTTCCTTCCATATGTTCTTATGAACTTGACTAACACGGCTGAATGTCAACCTTATCAGAGAAGTACCTGCAAATGGATTATTTTGAAATGTTCACCTCTTTCATGTATGAAGGAACTTCCTCTATTGCAGGGACTGCACAGAAAGACTCTTTTGCAGTATGATTTGTAAAAAATTTGCAGCAATGAAATAGACTCATCCCATGAAACTAGAGGAAGGCCAGCCTTAGGTAACTAAGCTGGTCACTATCAGAAAGCAAAGTTTATAGACTACAAAGGAGAAGATTTAGAAAAAAATAGCCTTTCTTGGGAATGCACCTCTGAGATCTCTTTAAATTCTGGCTAATAAGGGTTCAGGCAAAGAAGAATGATTGAGATAGAAGCAAATAAACTCAAAATAAACCTAATAATGATGGGGGCCTCAAATTTCTTAATTTAAGGTTGGGCCTACCACTTACTCACAAATGGCTACAACTGCACCAAACTCAGTCTGTGTTGAATATGGGATAACATTTTAAGTGGAAAAAGCTGATTAAAAGCATGTGAACATTGATTATAGATACGAAAAAGGGAGCTGTTTGCACATTCCTAGCAGTTTTAACAAAATTAAAGATGACGGTTTCATTTTTATTTGAATTTTTTCTTCTTTTAGAAACTACTTGGCAATACAATCAAAATGATTCTAAGGCTAATAATGCAAGTTGAGTTTCTGATTCAATTGAGGGCAGACTGGATTTTGTATACTTGGTGGAAATTTTAAGAGGCTCATGCTGTAATTTAGTTTTGTTTTTTTTTTTTAAACATTGCTTGACTTGACTCTTCAAAGAAGTTCTTGAGAATAAAATTGGAATTATTCACGTTTTAAATGCAGGCCACGCGGCACAATTTGGTGAGATAAATCAGTGAGAAATTCCCAAATATGAATCACATATGTGGGGAAGAATCTTGCCCACAGACTTCCTTTAATTAAATGCCTGCCTAATAAACTATTGTCAAATGGCATACAGATGACTGTTAAAAGAGCTGGAGCAATCCGTTTTAAGTTCTGGAACTCATTAAATACATTTCTTCATGCTAGGAGAATTTCTTGAATTTTTATTTTGCCCTGAACAAGCAGCAACAAAATCAACCACAAAAGGGTCTACAACTGACACATTTTGAAATACTATCCAACTAAAGATATTAACGCAAGGAGGTCCTAGAGTAGCCCTGAGTGGCTTGAGGACTTGTTTCTATATATGGTTTGTCTTCCAATCAAGGCCTTAAGATATCACTTACAGACCAGCCATTATCTGAAGACTTGGGTTCCTTGTTGATTCAGGAGACTTCTACATTAGCTCATCTCAGAAAAATTGGTTGACAGGTCTTGGGAAACCCTTTGGAGATCTGAAAGAATTCACAGGTCTCTAATCTCCGCTACCTATTCCTCATATCCCCATCCCTTTCTGATTGCCCTGCATGCTTACTTCAACTTTATGCGTGTGCATGTCTTTCTTATGCCACACAGCGAGATTCTGGAGGACAGGCAAAGACTTGGCAACCGGAGTCTCACAAGAGGCAGAGGGCATGGGAGGTGGGATGGTAGAGGCTGTTGGCTTTCCCTAACCTCTGCACACAGTGAGAGGCCCTGTCAGCTCAGCAAGCCGGCTCTACCAGGCTCAAGGAACACTTAAATTTACTCTCCCACTAATGTCTAGAATCTTTATGAGTGCAGGGCCAGCTCATTCAGAGGCAATTAGTGAATATTCTCAGCACTTTGGGATATGTGGCTTTTGAATAAACTATACCCATTCCCTTCTGAGAACCATTAATCACACCAGGATTGTTGCTTTCATAAATACGGGCCAAGAGGCAGACATTGAGTTGCTTGGCTATTAAAGAACCCACCAGAGAAAAACTCTACAAGCAACCCTACAAGTGGAAAATCCTGTCAGTATAGATCTGAGTACACTACCATTGATCAGCTGCTTTTAGCACATATTAGATAAAATCACTTCTTTAGAATAAAGCAAAAAATAATAATAATTATTGGAGCCTGTTTTGCTTTGGAGGTTTAAATTTGATGATTCGAATCATATGCTGGGGTGAGTTAATACCTATCACTCATTCACATTTCATTATCAGACTGCTGTATAATAAGAGGTAAAAAGAAAACACATTTGAATAAATCACCTTCACAAATAAACCACAAGGTTCCAAACGGGACTCTGCTTAGCTCACATTTGATTAAATTCTTAAATAACAAATTGACATCTTTTTCTAGGATCAAAACAGAATATGCGGAAATATAATTGCAATAACCCCACAATATAAAAAGCCGTAGTTCTTCCTATCTAGTATGGACTGTAATTGCCTAAGTCTACATGATTCTTGGTCTTCATATGATTTTAATTATTAATTCATACAAGATTCTCAAAAATTAAAATATTGAACAAAAAAGGTCCTATTGCATCAAGATATCACATAGAGTAAAAAGCTAAAGTCTAGAGGCGAAAGCTCTAGTTTTAGCTTTGTCAGGCCATAGCTGTATGACTAGAGGAAGTCTCTTAACTTCATCAGTACCAGGTTTCTAGTCAAAAAAATGGTTTGCCCTAAATGATCTCTAAGTTCCCTTCTAGTTCTAAAATTTTGTGACTGTTAAATATATAAATTTAAAGGAAAGCAGAAATAGACTACTTCAATGAACATCTTTTAAACTATGCAATCGTCAATTTGATTCATCAATCATGCACTGAATCAAATGATTAGGAAGATAAAACAAAAGTTTGTATACAAATGGATTAAGTTTTCAAAATGTTTAAAATCAACTTCTCAACATTCATGTGGAAAGATAATCACTGAACCACAAAGTCAGTCAATACTTCCATTCATTACATACTGCTGCCAAATTCTACTCCGTTTCCTAAACAGGCTTAGCTCTTCCCTATGAGTCACGTGGTGAGTTCAGTAAGGCCATTGGCATGGCAGCACATCAGGGATGTATCCTTCTTACAGCTTTTTTCAATAATTTTGTAGTTACTTAGGATCTAAAAATTTGATTCTACAATTCATCTTTATATAAAAAGTAGCAAAGACTGAAAAGTACCAAACAACAGGCATTAACGAAAGCATTTCATTTGTGATGCTTTTCTTACTCTGCAAGCAAGCCAAAAATTCAGCTAACTTTTCAAACATAATCCACTAGAATCTAAAAGGCAATTGTTGTCTGGCTGAAAAGTGACCCTTGGCTACCTAGCGGAACCATCAGGGGTACCCAAGTGGCACCCCATACCAATCAGATCAAAATTTCTAGGGTCAGGTCTCAGGCATCACTAATTCAAAAATGTACAGCCAAGGCTGAGAAACAATGCAAGTTAAAACCAGGCGCTTCCATCTCAAATGCAGGAGTGTTGGGTGAAAGGCACTAGCTGGCAGAGGTGGGCAAGATTTAAAAAGAAATCAGACTTCCCACTACTTACACTTTCTTCCTGCACAGAGAAACATCCAAAAGTCACTTTCCAAGAAAATACACTGTTCACAAGAATGTGAGCCTTAAGAATGTGCATAATAACCAGCCAAGGCAAAGACACTAAAAAAGGTCCTTCTCTGTGCTGTGCACAATTCAAAGGCAAGCACTTAATTTGCTAACCTCCTGGTGACAAGTGCCTATCACAAGGTTTTACTTTCTCCTGCAGCAACACTCAACAGCCTTTCTTTGTTTCATCAAGAGATTCTGACAGGCAGAGTTACAGCTTCTTAAAACATAACTAACAATTTGAGCCACTAATGCAAACCCAAACCAAACCAGCAACCCCATGTAAATTACAGTTCATGAAGATTTGACAATTTTTATATCATTTTATATGAAGTCTGGAGAGAAGAAATAACTCCAAATTCTCCTGATTAAAATATTCATTACTCTTGACTAAGATTTCACCAACATTTGATCTCAACTAGTAATCAACTTCCATTTGGCCTTGAATTTTGTCAATTCCTCACTTTATGAGGCACAGAGAAGCAGCCCTCCCCTTTTAAAGAAAGGGGGAAAAAAGTAAAACCAACACCTTTCTGGGATCTCAAGGATAATTTAGTCCACTCAACCAACGGGTGGATGATCTGCATACAAAATTAAACATACACAGAAAATTTCCACATAAATATAACATATTATATGCATGATCAAATTGCTAATAAAGTATTTTTTTTCCAGAACTTCAACTGGAAAGATAAACAAGCTCCTGGGAACTTGTCATTATGACTTACTGTTTATCTTGTCTCCCTTTTTTGGAAAGCAAGCCACTGTTTTGTTTTTCTGAAAGATTTCAGAAGCCAGGCATGCCCTATCCCAACATGTGCCTGTCCAAAACTTCCTCTAGCAAATGCTGATTAAAAACTAACAAGTCACTGGAACAGATAATCTCCACAAAAACCCTGGCCTCATGACTCCAGGTTCCCAGCATTTGAAGATCTGCCTTCTAGTCTCCTTACACATCCTCCTCTTGCTCCTCACTCAAACACAGGCCACCCAAGGACTTCTTACTTCTCAGCAGGGAAGGGGAACTCAGCACTGCTGGATTACCGAACATGAGGGGCTGGCTCAAAGGGTTCACCATTTCAGAGTCTGAATCGCTGGATTCAGTCCCACTGCTGGTGGAGCCCTCGGTCATTTGTGCCAGGTAGTCCACCGTGCCACTGGCACACACAGACTGCACGATGGGGACCTTGGACGTGGGACCCATGAGAGGTGTCCCATTAGCCAGGATTCTACCTTCTGAACCAGCCGGGCTGGCCAGTTCACCCTTTTCATGGCCATCAAGTCTATCCATTGCCTCTGGGGTTGATGCTACCTGGCTAAGGATGAGTGGATCTGTCTCTGACTTATTATATCTACTGGGAAGATTTCGTAAGTATGGCCTTTGTGAGATGGGGGACCAATTTTCACAACGAGGACTCCAGCCTGGGAGAGTATCTTCTCCCACATTTCTCTCTCTGGGGTCATGTCCATTTTCAGAAACATAGCCTTGAGACCCAGTCCTGTCCCAACTCATATTTGGACTTGAACTTCTGCTGTTGGGAGACAGTGGAGCGGCCAGGGGACTGTGACTGCCCGAGCCCCTGAACATCTCATCTATCAGAGAGCTGTGCCTTAGTCTGGGGCTCCCGCTTATATCAAAGGTTACGTCTGCTGAATCGTCATCAAGGAATTCTCTGGAAGGAGGCCGGGAGGATCTCACAGAGTGAGGGGAAGCCCTGCGCCTAGCTTCTATTTGCCTCTCTTCCCTGGAGAGCAGATAAACACCACTGGTCAAATCACCCTCATAATTGTCATTTGTTTGGGACCGTGACTGGGACGCTTGTTCCCTGAGAAGATCATATTCACTATCTACATCACTGCAGTCAATGAAAGGAATGGAAGTGCTGCTGCCTCTAGCAGCCCTGGATGCTGGACCTGTGCTTGGCTGCGGGGGCTGAGGTTTACTCTGCTGGGTTCTATCCTTAACGACCTCCTCCTCTTCCTCTGCGGTCGCCTTGACAGCTCCATCTGCCTTCTTGTTACCCACTGGGCTCTTCGGCAGAGCAGGGCTTTGGTGCGGCCCACACTCTTCGGCGGAAACTTTCAGTTCCTTTCCTTGCTGGCAGCTCTGGCCACCGGGGGAGTCAGCACCTTCTCCAAGTGTAAGGCTGGCACTCTGCTGAGCCTGGGCAGGGTGAGGGCGAGAAAAGGATGAGGGAATTGAAGAGAAAAGGGAGACTGTTACACCAGAGCTGGAAAAAAAGAGACATGTCAGAGTGTAATTTAGTAACATCTGCTTAAGCTTCGAGGGGATAAAGGATTGCCACACGAAGGCCACTCTCCGCAGTGCTAGAACAAAGCGCTGACGAGAAGCGGGCACTCCTGAGTGCGTTTGGTCAGTATCCAGAAAGATCTTTCAGGGTGTGGAAGCTGACAATGCGGGGTCCCCAGCAGCACAAGTTGGGCAGTGCCTCTGCTTCCTAGGACCCACAGTCTTAGATTGGGTTTCCAAAGTGTCTGCGGAGCCAGAGAGCCCCTCTTGGCCACAGGGGCTTCCCAAGGAAGTGTGGGCAGGGAGAGGAAGAAACGGGTGCCAGACCCCCAAAGGCAAGGTGACACAGAATTCAGACAAATGACAAAAAATGTCTTTGTTTCTACTTCTAAGGCTAGGATGAACAGGTGAAGGACTCCTTTTGGATTCACACAATGAAATCTCCCTCATGTTCTTTCTCAACAAAGTTCTCATTCTCCTGCAGAGAAAACTCTGAAAACCCATCCAGAGACCAACTCCAGGGAAAATGAGCTCCTGCCACCCTCAGAGCAAGAGCGATAATGTCTCTTGTTGCCAACTGTGGTCGCTGCCCTGTAACACGAGCCCTGGGAACTCACCACTCGGCTCTGTGCCAGAGAAAGGCTCTGACCCTGGCACCAAAGGGGAGCTACACCCAACAGTTGCAAAGCGGGTCGCGATCTCTTCAGATGAGCGCGCCCATTCGCTGGAGGATGGGCCCTGCTCTACTGACTCCCCTGGACGGTGCCCACCCCTCAGCTGAGTTCAGGCCAACAGAGCAAGTTTCTCCAGGGAGAGGATGGGAAGTCGGCTAAAAAAGGACACACTCCAGGGCCACTGAGCCCAGGCTGTAGGGTGCACAGTGCACACAGAGCCTGTGTCTGCTCAGAGTCAGGGCACACAACTAGACTCTCCTCTATAAAAACACCCCCACAGGTCAAGGATGAAGACCCTGAAAGCATACTGTGAAACAAAGAACTCGGTGGAGGCAGTCTGGTGAAAAACAGAACTATAGCAGTATATCACCATTACTGACTTGTTTTGGCACTTCTGAATTCGGCTCTGTAGGCTGCATAGCAAGGCTTCTGATGGAATGAATCTTGCTGTGTTTCCTTGGAGAAATCACATAAGTAGCTAAAGTTAGGTTTGTTTGTTTGTTTGTTTTTTTTAAATAAAAAATAACAGCATTAGGCACTTCCTTAATAATAAAGGTACCCAAAATAGTTGTATAAATGCTCCATGGAAACAGACCCAGTCATCCTTCCCATAATTCTTGTAGGGTCTAGGGGTTACTTAAACCCTGAAAATGTTCTCAGCAATCCCCTGCTGCCATCTGAGAGGTACAGCTGGTTAGGAGCCCAGCCAGAAAGCACTGTCTACTTGTGGGAGAAGTCACTGGGAGGGAGAAGTCGGGGAGTGCAACATGTGCTCTAAATTGCAAGCTATGGTCTAACAATATGAAATCAGTTCCTGTATTTTGAGTAATGATTTTCTAGACCGATTTTATAACAGGCAATTACCACTAATCAGCTACCTCTTTCAGCAGTTAAGTTCAGAGAAGGCTCACCCTATGAATGAATTTACAGACTTATAGACTCAACAGTAGAAGGAACTGGCGTTAATGCCACTAACGTCTCTTCTTATCTTTTCCTCCCTTGGTCTATCTGTCCCCTCGTCCTCAGTGAACAAGCATTAGAAACTCTTCAGGTACTCAAATGAATGAAACTGCACACATATAGAAAAATTACATTCCAGTGTACATCCAGCTTTTCTTCAAAATACTCTAAGTTAACACAGAAAAGCTCTGGAGCACCCGCATTCTGAGTCAGAGAGAGAACTCAAAAGATTAACTGTGGATTGTCCAAGAAAATTATAGGGTTTGCAAAGCATCTTCTGAACATTCCACTTCTGGAGACAGGGAGACAGAAACAACTCCAGACCTGCATTAGGAGAAGTACACGAGGATGGTCACAGCAGCAGGTGTGTTTCATCAAAAGCAAAATAAAAGCACCAAACCCGAATGTTTATCAATAGGGAATCAGATAATACCATAAAGTCAGGGTAGGGTTTAAAAAGCAAGATGCAGAATTATGTACAATGTGATCCATTCGCACGCAAAAAAGCACGCCCCCAGCGCGATTCTACATATTCTTGCTGGATGCATGAAGATGTGCAATAGAAGTAACACAGATTTGGCAGTTGGTGCCTCTGGGGAGGGAAGAAGGCTTTTGGTTGGGGGAAAGGGGATTAGCCATATCTGTAACAATAGCTACGATAAGGAAAAAACCCTCCAGAATCCAATATATTAAAATGTTAACAGTTATTGCTTAGGAGCATGGCTATTTGCTGCATTCTCTGTACTTTGTTAAAATTTTTAAACTTATTACAATGAAAAAAAAATTTTTTTTTTTTAAACATGCACTAAACAGTTCTTGGCTCACCAATACTCACTCCTTTACCCTCTGATCTTAGTCCCTCTGGGTTCTCTACTTGTCCCCTCTCTGGGAGGCAGAACAATGCTTAAGGGAGCAGGCTGACCAGGGGCCACCTACCAGCTCTGAGGCCTAAGCTAGTTACTCAACTTCTTTGATCTGCAGTGTCTGCATCTTTAAAAAGGAAATAAAATAGCATGGACCTCGCAGAGCTGGTGTGAAGACTCAATGAGTTAATATATACAAAGAACTTGGAACAGTGCCTGGCACACAATAAGAGCTATAAGCATTTGCTACCAAACAGCAATAATAAACCCTCTTTCTCTTCGTCTAAACTTTAAAAAGTTTATGAAAATACTTTCACTTCAAATCCCAAAATATTTAAGGACTCAGAGATGAGTAAGTTTCTACAGTGCTTTATTGCCACTATAATCTCCTGTTCCTCTTCCCTGCCTGCCCTCTGCTGGCTTCCTCTTCATCCTCACTTGGTGCTCTGAGCCCATTCTTGCCTCATCTCACCCTTGAGTAAATGCCCCTGGGCCCACAGTGCTCCTGTCTAAGATGGAACTGGCCCGGGGTGACTGTGAAGCAGTAATTCTCTGACTCGCTGGGCCTGGGTGGAGAGATATTTAGCAGCAACGGCACTGTTACCTGGAGAGAATGACGCTTCTCATGTCAGAAGTAGCATCGAAGTTTCTCTTACCTTTCAAACTGCACTTTCTTATGTCCTCCTTCTTTAACGTAGTCGAGAACCTGCTTCTGAGTCCGACCGCTAAAATGAAGACCACGAGAGGGAAGGGGAGAAGATACCAAGGCGTTCTCGTTTAAACACAAAACACTCCATCGTCTTTAATTCCCCTCCTTCCATAACTGGAAGGTATGTGGGTTTGCTCAGCTAGCCAGGAATAAAAGCAGTCCTGGAAGAAACTGTTTCCGTGTCCATTCTGTCTCCTGATAGTTCCCTTATAAGCAACAAAATGTTCAATTAACTGAACTACTTACTTAATAATTCTGTGTTTGGTTATTAAGCAACCATCTCGAGAGTCTGTATGCTTTGGGAAGGAAGGGATAATTTTGTTCACGGTATATACCCAGTGGCTAGCAGAGTATCTGACATGCAGTAGACACTCAAATATTTGCTGAAAGAATGAGTGAAAAGGGGATCTGATGATGGGCAAGTCTACACAGCATTCCATGAAGTTACACCAAATGGTAACAAGACATTTGGCTCCTACAGAAAAAGTAAGTCCTTTCTGAACTAGAGAGTTCTGTTAGGAGCTTACTGGGGCCAGGAAGACTGGCCATGCCTAACTGCCGTTCAAATGGAGCACAGTAAGCGTCTGCCAGGAGCCCGCTGGGATGATTCCAGCAAACAGCCCATCAGCATCCAGAGGCTGACTTTCACCTCATCTCCTTACTGTACAGCACAGCAGCTGTGACAGGTAGTAGCAAAAGTTAAGTCTTGGAGAAAATGTTCACATGGCAAATGGAGAGACGTGAAGTAGAATCCTTACCTGAACCGAAACGATGACCCTCGACTAAAGAGAACAGGCTTTGGCTTTGGTTTGGGTTCTTCAAAAAGTCTAAAAAAGGCATGATGTTCAACACAGATTTTCCAGAAGGACTTGCAAAAATCCCGACTGGCCATCAGGAATTCCAAGGTATCCTGGTATGAGCTCTAAAATGAAAAACACCATTTTTATTTTTTTCCCATGACCCACAGACACTGGGCTGAAAAATGAGAAAAGGGACAGAAAACAAATTTGTCCAATAGAATTTCAATTGTGTATTTTATTATAGCATGACCATAAATTCACATATTTAGTAAGATATAGTTATTCATAACGATGAAATGTGGTCATTATTCAACGATTTTCTTGCCCACAGAATTCCTTACAGGAATGAACAGAAAATAGGGGTACTCAGCAGAAGTCAGAATATTTCTTTTGACGGAATTCATAGACAAATTCTGTTTCTTTGGCTTATAGTTCCTTCTTAAAGAAAAAAAATCCAAGTACTGAAATTCTTTTTTGTCTCCTTAAAATAACTGAAACAAATTCTTTTTTTTTCTGTTTTCACCCTCATGGTTCAGGCCAACTTTAAATATTTTCTCTCAAAAAGCATACAGTTCAGGCCTCCAGGTGGCCTCAGGGACCAGAGAGGAACTGAACATTTTTTTTCTGGAGCACAAAAGCATCACTCAACGCTGAAAAATTCATGTCCTTTGATTCTGGAAAGGGGATATGGTAATTTTCTGCTCCCACACTGAATGCTCCCAACTGAAGTGGCCATATTACATAAACAAAAGTTACCACAGTCCTTAACATGCTCTGCGGTTCCAACTCTTTGGGGGACCTTACAGTTCTGGGCAAGTTGTGCTGTAATTCTTTATTGGTAAGTCAGCTTTTTGCAAATGTGAAACGTATTTTCCCATAGAAAACAACTTATGACGGGTGTCTGCTTCTGAGGTCAGGCCATAAAACCCTATTTATTCTATAGTGTAGCTAAACTATAAGCCTAGGCTGCCATTTATCATCTTTATTTCCATGAGAAAAAAACACTCCAAGTTTTGGCTGAGGACACCAGCAATACATCATCTATCTCCTCCATTCCCACTTCCAACAGGCAAAGAAGATGCTGTTCTCTCCTCTCTGACTCAGTCCCAGTGTAAGCGACATCTGGAGGTTCTGTGGGAAGTGGACTTGGTTAGGTCACGAGAATGCACTGTCAGAGGTCTGGGGACAACAGCAGGGATGCGAGAGTTGGGGACTGCTGTAGTGTGAGAAGGGATATGCCTGGAATATGGCAGAATGCTGAATAGGGTCTCGAGGTGGCCCAGAGACTGGAGATACAGCAACTGCACAGCTTAGGTCATTTGTTGGGAGGGGGCTGCCCGTGTTCGCTAGGGAAGTGACCTTCTCCCCAGGAACACACCTGTGCCACCTATCCTTTATCCTCTGTCTACCGAGAGTAGAAGCTGTGTTTGGACTGCTTTAAATTTGGCATGGACCAAGCGTTTGGATCCATCTCTCTGCGCAGACACTCAGGCACGCGAAGACCTGTTGGCCACAGTTTCAGCAGGTCTCCCCTCTTTCCTGGGACCTACTTACATTAGAATCTGGGCGGAGCTTGATGAGAAAGCGCTTCCTCTTGAAGCTCAGCTTCCGCACCTTCGCCCAGTTGAAGGCATTGATTTTTGTGAAACCCTGAGGAGAAAAATATCAGCCAGTGAGCCAGGAAATGCATAATAAGCAACATGGGAGTTGGTGTGCTTTGCTTATGTGGAGCTGCAAGGGGGCTGATGTTCAATGGCTCGGTAAGAATGTCTTTTGCTGGAGAATTCACAAGATCTTTGGCTGTGGGATGATGCCTGTTCAATTCCTGGATCATTATTTCTCACTAATTACATGATTTGGTATTCTAACTAAGTCTGCCTCCAGGGAGAAAGAGCTGGAGAAGAAAACGATAAAGAGAAAGATAAATAAAAAATAAAAACCATGACAACCACCGTAATAATTAACGATCTCTTACAGCATGCCAGGCACTGGCCTAAGGACTTACAGACCCTATCAGACCTTACATAAAAACCCAGCTAGTTGGCTTTCTTATCTTCGTTTCACAGATGTGGAAACTGTAGCATGGATATATTTTAATTTGGCCAAAATCACACAGTTGAACGTGGCAGAATGAGATTCCCAAGCACGTGCCTTTATCAGCAGCTGTTCGCGTCCACAGAAGTGACATCACAGATTAGCAATCACCCATTTGTCCACACTGGTTTGGCTTCAGTGCCTACCCAGCTTCTGACAGCACAAGCAGGACTGAGGAGGGAAGGTCTCACCTTCTCAGCGTCTTCTAGGCCAGAGAACGGTCTCTGGAAAGGAGTCACACAATCTTATCTTTGATAGCCAGGTGAGACGTGGTAGAGAAACAGTGGGGAGTTGCCAGATATCAGCTCCCATCTGTCATCTCAACTGAAAATAGAATTCCTTGAGCCCATCTGAACACCAGGACCATTTATTTAAATTGGTAAGAATGAAGCAATTAGGCACTGACAAGAAGATTAATTCCAAGATAGTCTTTGAACTTGATTGAATTACTGAGCAAGTCTCAATATTTAGATTGTATCAAACACAATCAAAGCAAATTAATTCAATTGGGAGCCACTTCTTTTCCCCCTCTGTGGTTTTCAGAAATGTTTAAAGGTTTTGTTTTGATTTTTGGTAGTACTGAAAACTACTCTTGGTTTGTTGTCGTTTTTCTCTGCAAGGACTCCTAGATTATTTCTGCAGGTCAAAAACTGTTGAGGGATTCACTTCCTTACATACCATGCCACTTTCAACAAGTCATTCCCTACTATCCCATATGGAAACCCAACTTGAACTCCTCTCCTGGGACGTGGCTCTGTGATAATTCGTGTCTGTCATGAACATCCAATGCAAGAGCAGAGAATCACGGGCTATTTTGGTAAAATAATGGGGAAATGTAATCAAATCTCACAGAACTCAAAAAAGTTTTAGGTCATACACATTTATATCGTCAAAACTGGGTAAAATATGACCCTATTTCATGAGAAAGGTAGATGCTTTCTCCACATCCGTTTGAAATCAAAGCACAGATTACCCACTTTTGTTTAAAAGAACAGCCTTGAGAAAATTTTGGGGAGTGGTGATTACATTGTCTTGATTTTACTGATGGTTCCACAGGATATACACACATAAGAACTCATCAAAAGGCACACTTTAGGTATGTGCATTTTATTATATGTCAATAATATGTCAATGAAGTTATAAAGGAAAAGAGAACCATCAATCAATAAACCAGTATAACAGCAGTGTGATTAAGAGAGCACATATTTCTGAGTAAAAAAAATCGTTAAGTAACAGGTAAGATCCAAGTGCAGTGTATGTTTTGCTGTAAAATTACTGCAGTACATAGACATGGCTTTGATAAATTTATGAAACCGCTGTATCTTCTAAGGGCATACTACGCTTTTAAGTAAATCTGAAATCAGAAATAAGCTTAGGAAAGATCCCAATTAGGTTAAAAAAACTCAAATTACATTAAAAAAAAAAGATCACATGAATATCAGGCACAAGTGTGAAAAAGGTTATTTTGGGGTCTAAAATCTTGATCCCATTACACATGTTCTAAGCATAGGTTCATGAAGAGATATAGATTTCTGTGATCCTACAAAGTGAATAAATCAAACAAATCTGTAATTGTGGATTCCTCAACCAGAGCAAGGGTAAATGAAACAGAATCTGGAAGCTGAGTGCCTAGAAAGAAACAGAAGTCCTGAGATGAAGGTAGTTTTTCTCTGTTCATCTAAAAATATATCAGAGGTCTTAGCTTGGACCACCCAACATGGAATCAGCTGAAGGACGAACTCTTCTCTCTCCATCACCCAGGGAACTGAGCTGTGTTTTAAAGGCTCTTACCTGAAACACTAGAATTCCTGTGTTCGCAACAGCCAGGTTGATCTTAGTACCTTCCCTGTCCTTAGCCGGGTGCAACCGGATCCCATACATCTCCAGTCTACGGGCAATCTCCAGGAGATGGAAATCCGATTCTGCTGGTGTTTGTCCACTGACGAAACAAAATTAAAGAAAAAGGCCAGGAGATTTGAATTCCCTGTGTCTATTAATTTGAGATTAAGCAGCTTCTCTTGGGAAATAAACAGGCATTTCATCACAAATAATGGCGCTACCCGATCAGATGACACCTAACCTCCCATTCATTGTAACCCCAAGTCGAGCATCTAGAACAAAAACTCTATTGCTTGTGTAACATAAAACCCTAAAAGTCTATTTCAAACTTGGCCAATATTTTTGAATCTCAAAGAGTTTCCTCTAAGGTCATATAAAAGCAAAACACCATTGTGTTAAAACAAGTTTTTAGTCACTTACAATAAACCTAAACTTGTAAGCAAAGTTTGAGGCACCACTCTTTCATACTATCGCCAGGACTCACGTGCCTGCCTTAAAAAAAAAAAGGGGGGGGGGCGCTGAGAATCCTTTGAAAGTGTTTTACTAATCAAAACAAAAAACCAAAGTAGACATGGTACAAAGGTTCTAGATTTTCACAATATTCTTACTCTGTCCCTACTTTACCTCATTCCTTTCCCAATTTCTTGTTAATTGGTCTTATACCCTCCCTTTTATTCCAAAGCATTGGGTGTCCTAAAACTCCAGCACTACCTCTGGCTTCACAGTAAGGCAAGCAAGGGGCCTGGAGCTCTGGTTTGAGTGGGTAACATGCATTTCTGACAGTCCAGAATGAGTAACAACAGCCCCGTGAGCCTCTGTGCTCTTCGCCCTTGCCCTTTGCATAGTTCTTCCCAGTAGCTGCTGTGTATGTATGCACGGTAGTCTGTGTGTGTGTGTGTACCCATGCATGTCGGAAGGAGAGAGAAACAGCTCAATGGAAACAGAGGAAGCAGTGAATAAGACTTACATGTGGTTATGGTGAAATTCCACAATTTTGTCTTCTAGAGCATCTTGCTGAGGTATGTACTTATTTTTTGCTAAGTGCTCTCTGTCCGATGCTTCATCAAAATCCCCAATCTCGGCTACAAAGAGAGAGAGAAAAGAAAAACCAGCCACGGATGATTAATACTCCACAATCTGTTATATTCCCAGTGGATATTCTCCAGCTAGTAAATCGGAAGCGAGCTGACAACATAAGGCGATCCCAGCTGGTAGGTATCATAAGAGACAGACGTCAGAAAGAAGATGTGGATGCGAAGACATATCTAACAATTGTGCCAATGTAAGATAATTGTTTCCACTCTTTCTCATCTCTAACGGTTGGAAATAAAACTTCGGAATCATCCATCTTTTGACATTCAAGTTCCTGGTTTGTTCTTTCCTCCCCACCCAAATAGGGGACACTTCTGTTCTAGGCAGTAATTCTACACATGTGGTTTATGACCCATGACTTCCAAATAAGCCCCCAAATTTCAAAACTTTATGAAATCCACTTCTGAAACTCTTAGATTATTGTAAATCCCAAACACTTTATCATGTAGAGAAAAGAGTATTATAAATAGGTGTAAATATACATAATCTAATTTGGGTAAAAACTTAACATTTATTAAATTTCTTGTAGTCCTGTTGTTGGAAGTGACTGGTCAGACAAATTCTTATAAGTTTTTCATTTACAAGAAATAGGATGTTTATTTTTCCCATGTAACCTCAACATAGTCCCCAAATTGCTAGAATCTGGAACTTTAAAGGACAGAACTTTAAAATAATAACTGTACCTTGACAACAACAGCTCCAGCTCAGTTTACACCAGATTAATACCTCTGGGACAGCATGCTTTTTCCTTTGTACCATATAGTCTGTATAACAAGCTTAATACAAAGTAGGCTAATGAGCAGAGCCTAGATGTTTTGACCTATCTTTCACGTGAAGCAACTTCTCACACTTTAGCCAATGGCCCTCCAGTAACCCTGTAGGATATGGCCTATACGCTGCCGTAAGTCTCACCCACTGAGAATATTTGCTCTGCACAAAACAGTGCCAACTCACCTGGCATCAGCTGGGCCACTGTAAAAATTAATCAACTCACTTCCTGCTGCTGTGACAGACCAACAACACTGTTGTTTCCTAAATGACTTTTCTGGACGAATTTCCCCCTCCCTAAATAGGGTAAAACTGCTATCCTCCATCACGGAAAACAGCACAGAGTGGGGGGACCGCTCTGTCCATATTGCCATCTTCCCTGGTTGCCTCGATGACAGCAGCACTGACTTTTCTGCAATTCCTTTTATCTGGCCTCAGGAAAGTATAGTGCATTCACATTATTCACAGTAATCATGTTCTATGAAGTTCCCATGAACATTGAATTAGCAAATACTAAACTATTGTTCCTAGGGGAAATACAGGGTCATGTGAGACTCTTGAAATAACGTTTTTGTCAACTGACCTTGTTTTATGTGTGTTTCTGTTAAAAGACATCATATCTTATACATGTTGTTGATTCGTTAACATTGAACTCATGCCTGAACAACGCTTATTTAACACACACATTTTTTTTCTCCATAAGACATATCACAGCCTTCTCGTACTTAGGAACACTAGGCAGCAATTCAACACTACACTTGGGGACCATTTTAAACAGAGAATCACAAATAAAAAGCACAACAATGCGCACAGTGTGGCACTAAATAGACCACAAAAAAGCACGCTTGTTTATAACATGAGAGCTGAAACAAGAAGGCAGAGCATCGCTCTATTCAACCTCGGGCGGGAATGTGTGCGTGGGGAGACTCAAATTTTTCACCGTCTCGTGTATGTCTGCAAATGACATGAAAACACTACAAGTATTGATTAGGGGGCTATAAATTTTATAGAGTAGGTGAATTTGCAAATACAGAATCTGAATAATGAAGACTGACTGCATGTGGGGGACTCAACTAAATCCTAAATTTCTTGTGAATTTTAAGTTTGGGCTTCTTAACTCACACGAATTTTATAACACACTCCATAATTCAATATAATAAAAGAGTTAAGAATTATAGCTTTTCCTTTGGCATCAGGGTCAATATACCTCATTGTTTTGTTTTGGTTTTTTTCCTAAGTCATTTGCCTTTCATGGCCCACCTAAAATGCATTGGACATATATAACTATGAAATTCATTTTCACCCCACATGTTCTCTTCTTTGAATATGTAAACAGGCTTTTCCTTATGTTTGGAGACTTCGAAAACTGACAAATATTCAAGACATGACAATATTTTTAAATATTTTATGCCAAGATGTTATATTAGCTTATGCATACACTAAATTCCATAGCAGTCTACTCACAGCAAAAAAAAAAAAAAAAAAAAAGAAGGACCAACAACAACCCCAAACCCGTGGTTTTACTAAGTGAAATCTCACGAGGATTTGCTTAGACAAACCTGTTTTTCTATGTATAATCTTCGGAGTGGAGACACGCACAACTTGAAAATGTAGCTCTGCAATGCCCCCAAGCTACCCAAGAAAATTAAAAGTTACAGGGGATATATTAGGCCAGTGACAGAGGATCAAATGAAAAAAAATACAGACGATCTGAAAGACAACTCCATGAATTCAAATAAAAGGGAGAAAATTTTTGAAAAATTCCGATTGCATATACGGATACACATGAGATGAACATACAGCTCACCAGAGATAATTTTCCGTCAACATTAATATAGCTTCTGCAAAAGGGAGATGAGTTGACCCCACATATCTTCTGGATAATGTAAATAATTATCCGTAATTTAAATCAACACACTATTCACGGAGGATTCTATGAAATTCTTCCTTCCATGACTGAATGCATGGGATGCTTAAAAATGCAGAAATGGGGCTTTATAAATATCAGAAGATTATAAAAATATTGTGTCTCTTACCACTGTACATCAAGCAGTATGCAAATAGCAGGAATACTTTTGAATCTATCTGGAAAACTCAAGGTTCTCAGGGGATTTTGAGCCCCTTGTTGGTGTCTGGGGAAGAGGGGCCTATCAGACAGAGCACATGGAGTGCCAGTGAACCTCCACTTCCCATATGTGCAAGTGAGATTTACTATATTAATAGACTTTAAAAAGGAAGAAACATAGAAGAAGAGATGCAAGTCTAAATGGCATCAGGAATATTCAAGTAAAGTTTCTTTCCCGCTTACAGAAAAACCTAGTAGTAACTTCACATTTTATGAAGTTACTATTCCGATAAGGAAGCTTCGTTTAAAAATTTCCCATTGTTTGGAAAGAGAGGGTTGCAGGTGAGTGAGGATAAAGAAAGGAGAATATGTTTCGTGAACACCTAATGTGTACGGGGTATTTATGCTATCGTTTAATGTTCACGGCCTTATGAAAAGATTTTATTATTTTCATGTTCCAAAAGAAATACAGGTGGGGGGTTGTAGTAACAGACTGGGGTCAGCAATCAACTACTAGAAATCAAGTCTGCCTGAGTCAAAGCCCTCTTCTCGCTACTATCTTTATATGAAGAGGGAAGACCAAACACAGAAAAGGCAAAAATTATGTAATTTTGTGCAAACACTTCTTCATTTGTACAATAGGGATAATAACAGTACTGATCTCATGGAGTTACTGTACACAGTGCTGGAACATTATAAGGTTTGATAAGGGATACCTATTTTTTGTTTTTTTCTCATATAATTTTTTCAAACTGATAAGAAAACATCCATCTGCTAAGTCTGATGGATATTCAATAATGCCTATATACAAAAAAAAAAAAAAGGGATAAGCATGGTCTATAGAAAGAACTTATCCATGTTAGACTAATGTAATTTGTTGACTACCAGGAGTAACACTTACAACCTTTCAGAAATTTTGTTAACTGGGAAGTTATCTGAATGAGAGGCAGGTGGTCTACACACGTAATTACTCTCCCAAAACATAATGTGTATATTCCATTTCAAGTAACTTCTGCCTTGGCCAGGAGGGAAAAAATGCTCAGTTGGGTTATCGGTAAGCCTTAGAATGAGCACAATCTAATTCGACCTCTGTCTAGACTAAGAAAGCGATAATATTTCGTTTCAAGCATCACTAAGATTCAGTCCAATTTCATGTGTTCTGAACTCTAGAGAGCAGAGTACAAGAAGTGAAATCTTTGACAGTTTTATGTCTTACAGCTAATGCGCCATATTCAGTGATGAGTATTAAGTCTAAGAACAGGACAGAGCATGTTTAGTCTTCTTGGCCACCATCCCTCTAAGCTTCTCCTTTGAGACAACTGAGAAATCAACAATTGCGCTCATCCTTGAAAAGGGCAGACAAACACCAGAACAAAGAATTCCTGGGTCAGTGTTTTAAAGACATGCGTATTAAATAAAATAAGGAATACTGTTTTCCACCCTTAAGCATTCAGTTAACAGCAAAAGAATATAAAAACATTATTATTGTTGTTTTTAGTGGATGTGATTTTCTGTCCAATCAATCAGATCATTGTGTTATTTCCAACATAATTCCTAAAGGAAACCAACAGAACTTACATTGTACAATGTGTGAGATCAAGAGAGCAGCGCTGGTGTCATTACACGTCAGCCTGCCTTGTGCCAGGTCCTGCTTCACCTGCAGAGCAAACAGGTACCTGCGAACACAGAGAGAGATGGTCATCATGCACGTAGAGATGGCTGACGTGCAAAGCGGGCAGGGAAGATCAGCACCTAAGTCAGTCCAGCTTCTCACCCCTGGCAACCTGTCCACCTATCAGGACCTAAGGAAAGTATATAAACCAAGGAAAAAAAGTCTGCGAGGCTGGAACGAATCCCTGGTGCCACTGACTGTTTCGTAAATACTCACCCCTTCTTAAAGGGGCCAGGAGACGTTTGTTGTCAGCTTTTCAAACAATGAACGAAACGTTTCATTTTCCATAGAGAGATATAGTGATAAAAACAGGAGACTCTATCTTACCATCCTATATATTTTTTCAGGGTAGAGCAAACATTTTTTAGTATTTTTGACATAGATAAGTCAAATATACTAAAAAATGGCTTTATGGCTCAGGCAATAAAAATGGTTGATTATGGTTAGTAAATGCTTTGCCAATAGAATCAGTGAGACAAGGGTGTCTTTTTTTGTGGTGTAATATTCATTTAGATACTTCTGAAAACCTTAGCTCTCAGATGTGGAAAAATCAATTTATTTTAAAATTCTTTTCTTTATGTCGTAGGCTAAAGCAAGTAAACACTTGGCGAAAAAGAGATATTTATATATCCAAGAAATGAAGTAAAAACAGTGTGATGTTAAAATTGATTGGAAAATATCAATATGAACTCATACATTTTTACAATGATATTTACTACTTTTGCTCACTGCCTAGAAGCCGTCTCCCCTCAGAAGCAACTCTTAGCAACCAGATTCTGGCTCTCATACAATTATCCATTGGAAAGACACAGTGATGGGTCCTTGGAGAAATGGTAGATTCCAGATGTGGGGTAGAGAAAGGTATAAAGTGAGCCTGGAATATCTAGTTATGCCAGAAAGCAAGGCAGCTTTCAAAAGTAAATGCATTGTATTAAAAGAGATACATCTTGAAGGGGTATCCACTGGCCAAAGTGGCAACAACTTGATTGAGTAGCAATAAGAATGACTAAAGTGAATTAAAACACATGGAATTAATGAAAATTCAAGGGTTCATATAATACTCAGAAAAAGAGAAAACAGGAAAAACTGTACCACCAATTTGAGGAGGCTATAAAGCAATTCTTTTTTCAAAAATTGGTAACCTGAGGCAAAAAATTGGGCATGTAATCTGCATCTCCAGTAGGAAGGGTTTTCAGGATATACAGACAGTCCAAGTGGATGAAGCAAAGTTTTACTTTACGAAAGAATGCCAGCTAATAACGTAGCAGCAATAATGGATTAGAAGATCTTCATTCTATCACCTCTAAAGGAATTATTGACTCTGGTAAGGATTGTTAATTGGTATAAAAACCATTTAGAAAATTGGACATTTTCACAAAGTAACATGACCTTAATTCATAATGGAAAGAATGTCACCACTCTAATGATCAATCTTAGCATCATTAATGAAATAGGAAGCATACAACATCACTTATGATGGATTCTAGCCAACAATGTTTAACTTGTGTCTGTCAAGTCTTTAGAACTAATTTCTAGTTTTCAGGAAATACAGAGGATAGAGGAATAAGCAAAACAGCACCACAAGAAAGCAATCAGACAAATTCAGGAGGTAGGATATTTTGTAGTATAACTGGTCCAGTTTCTCCACTAAGATGGTACCTTGAGGAAAAAAATAAGGAGGGGCTCTGGTAGGCTAAAAGAAGTCAAAAGCACATTATGACCAGATACAATATGTGGTCCTACAGTGAATTCATTTTAGAATAAGCAGACATAAATGATGTCTGGGGGATAAATGGGGAAATTTGAATAGGGCCAGAGTATTAGATGAGATAAAAACTACATATATATGCATAGAAAAAAATCAGAAAGGATGTCAGACTGATGTGTTAACAAATTTTAATCTCTGGGCAATAGGAATACAGTATTCTTACCTGGTTGTCTTGTTTTTTACCTGTATAACCTAACTTTCTACACTGTACACTTACTACTTTTATAATAAAGAAAGGTTATTTTTTAATAATTAAAAAAAAGGGCTTTAACAAGACCAACAAGAGGTTTTCATAAGAATTAAATAATACATGGAAAGCACAGTGACTAGAATAAAAACATTCAATAAATGTTAGTAATACTTTTAATAAAAGAAAAATTAATCCCCTTTACGTCATTTAGAAAATTCCATTATTAAGAACTAAAAAACAAGGGGTAATTCTGTAACCATAAAAAAAAAAACCCAAACACTAAAAGAAAACAAAACACCCACAGATTTAACAGTTGATAACAGCTGACCTTTATCCAACTCCTTAATGTTTATTCTTGTTCTCATGTTCATTTTCTCTCTCTCTCCCTCTCTCTTCTCTCTCAAGTCAAAAGGAAGAAAAGCAGAGAATATAAAATAACTGAAACGTCAATATAAAGGTTTATACAGGAAGAGGCAGTATAAACCATCTTTATGCATCAGGCAGTGGTTATTGTCTTTTGAACCCTACGCTTTTTAAAGGCATTAAATTCTTATCTATGTGGTTAATTATAAAAATAAAGAGGAGGCTTTATATTTTAGAAGCATTACATTCTGACTATTATATCATCTGCCAGTTCAGACATGGGGTCCTGTGTTCACAGGAAAGAATTCATGGTCAGTGTCTGACAGACTGTGGTGACAGTCTCACATGGGCTGTGAAGTGGCATCGGGTTCTGAAAGCTCACACATTTAAAGGGCAGGTGCCATGCTGAAGACTGCAGGAGGAGCCTGTCACCCCTAACTATGCTGACTCTTCCTGTTCTAAGGCCCTTGTAATACGAGAAAGACATTCCTTCCTAATGACGGCTGGAAGCTGAGTGCTCTGGCTGCACTGCTATCTTCAGAGATTCAGCAACACCTTTTGTCCTAGAAACTGAATTCCAAATTCAGTTTAAATCAAATTCACAAGAGCTAAAGGCTAAGTCGTACTCAGCAGGCACTAAATAAAATTAAATCGGTAAACATGAAGAAAACACAAAGCACTCAAAAGGGAATCGATTCTCCTTGACAGAAGGGTGGACGAGAGGAGGGAGACAATGGTGAGGCTAATCAGAAGTGGGGAGGTAGGTAGGGTTAAGCGGGGGTCAAATATTTGGTGGTGGAAAGAAATTTAAATTTCAGTGGTGAACACACAATGTAATATACATATGATGTATTATCGAATTGTACATTTGAAACCTATTCGGTTTAATTAACCAATGTCGCTCCAATAATTTTAAAAAATGGGCTCTTGCTTTTGGAGACTGCAAGAGTTGCAAATCACATCAATCAGATGCCTTGCTTTATACATGTCTACTTAAATTTTTTTCACTTGGGAGGTTTGAATCTTCCTTATTCAGTGTAATGTACAAGTTCTCTGCCAGCCTAAGGACACACACCTCAGTAGGCCTTGCATAGCAGCAGGTTCCAATACGGTCTCCGCACCGATAACAACGCAGCCAAGTAGAAACTGAATTTGATTGAAGATGGGATTCCCAGAGAGAAGTGTCCCTAAACTCATCAGCACAAGAAAAGTGACCCAGAGCTCCACAATAAGAAAGCCTGGTAACTTCCTTTCTGAAGAGCCCTCTCTAAGCTTTTGAAATCTGCACCTAAGAGTCAGTGCTTTTTTCCTTCTAGACACTGTCAACAGGACAGAGGTGTACCGAAAGTGCAGTTCAATAAATAGACAGGAATTCAGCTACTTGTTTAACACCTAAGTGCAATTTAATCTTCCTTCTATATAAATGGGAAGCTGAAAGCTATTCTCAGAGGCCCAGAGTATTAAATACGGGGCCAGAATCACTTATAGTCTGCTGAACTGGAGGCCTGTTTCTGTCTAACTTTGTCCACACATCTCTCGCCTAAGCAAGGTCCACGTAGAGCTTCTCCCAACTCTTCCCTCTCTCGCCATTTGCTATAGAAAAGTGCCTGGAATCTCAATGGTCACATCATAAATTTTTGCTTATACAGGGATCTGAGAGCGTGGGAGTCAATACATTGGATCTGGGAGGTCCCCTTCATGTTATATCTTGTGATGACAAAGTGGAAAGCGATAGTGAGCTTCTAATTTTCATACCAATTTTATTCATCCTTGAGCCAAAAGAATACTCTCTTCAGAACAGATTTTTTAAATGGCAGTTAACACTGGGAGCCAGAAAACAAAGACAACACAAACTTAAACCTGCTGCATCCAGCTGAGCTTGTGCAACATGAAAGATTTATCAGATCAGAGCAGCTGGCAACACACCAGACACACTCGCCTTGAGGGTAACGAGTTGTATGGAATTTTATAACGAGGACCAGAATGGTAGAAAATTACAAACCTCTAGAAACAACGAGCTATAAAAACTGAAAAGGTGCAAAACTTACTACAAAGTAGAATAGGAAGAAAAAGCAGGGGTGAGGGGAGGACTTAGGCCACCAACTTCCTAAGCAGGATAGAGGCCCAGGGAGATGCAGGAGGAAAAAGCACACTGCTGACCAACAGCTGGATTCGCCTTTAGATTTATTTCAATATTCTGAGCTTGAAGCAATGCGTGTTCCCACGACAGGAAGAGCAGCCCCAGAAACAGAGACAGTGGCCTCAGTAATGACACCCAAGAAGACTCCACCATCGTCAGCCCCTCCATCTTGAGCAGCTGTGTAGCAGCTCCAGCTGCATCTCCTCTACGCTAAGAGTCCTGGCAACCTGTACACAGTTCCCAGAAGGCTGATGGCTTCTGCAGTTCCTGGCCACCTCTAACTGCTCCGTTGATTTGAGGATTGTAAATGGAGGTTAAAACCAGTGGTGACTTGTTCAGAAAACAAAAAGCCATGAGAAAAGCCTTCACTTCTCCCTGGAACTCCACTTGTATACCTAATACCCTTCTTGATGCATCCACGTGATGTCTAGTAGGTATCTCAAATGCAGCATTGTAGAATCCAACTCTTGACTTTCTACCCCTCTGTCCATTCTCATTTCAGTCATCACTAATACCATCCACCCAGTTGCTTCAGCCAAATCTAAGCATCCCCTCTACTTCTTCCCCCAGTCTCCATCCCCAGCCCATCACCAAGACAGAGCGACCCTACCTTCAGCACATATTCCAAATGCAACCACGTTTCACCTTTGCCACTCCTACCGCCTCCTCTGCTGCCATCGTCTTGGCCTGGATGACTGCAATCACTTCCTCACTGGATTCTCTGCTGTCATCCTCCCCACAGCACCCACAAGGCAGCCAGTCTTTCAACACTACGGGCCTCTGTTCCACTCCATTGAACTTCGCCCTCAACGTTCCTGCCAAGCCAGCTCCCTTCTAGGTATCTGACATCTGCAGCTTGTTCCTGCCTTGGACATGCCTAACTGTGCCTTCAACCCGAATAGCTCTTCCTCTGAAAACGACCAACAGATCTCCGTCATTTCTTCAGAGAGGCACCCCAGACTGACCAATCTAAAGTTGTCACCCAGTCCCTTCTATCACATGATCCTACTTCATTTAACCATCTAAAGAGCACTTACAATCATTACCTGATATTCTTGCTTATTTAATTGTTTTGTCTCTTCCCATAAAAGTCAGGCTTGTCTTTTCATCACTATATTCTCAGTGCCAATGCTTGCACACAGTGTATACTTCATAAATAACTGCTAACTGAATGTCTTCATCCCTTTGATAAATGACGGTCAACCACTCAAGATATTGTGCTCTGCATCAGGGATGAGAGTATGAGACAACGTGATAGCCTTGGTCTTAAACAGCTATAGCTTGAAAGGCATGTGTGGCAAGAATTTGGCTGGTCAGACTAGTGTTCTCACAGGGTACTCTTGAAAGGGGGGTATTTTACTTTCATGTGTTCCCAATGGGCTCTGTTCTCTTTTAGAATACCACGTGTCTTGCTGCAAATTATAAAATAAGTAGCAGTAGTGATGATGATGATGGTTATTATTCATAGTGTCCCTACTGGGTTCCAGCTATTCTGTGTGTAATAATGCTTATCCTCAAAACCACCCTGGCCAAGCAAGCATTATAGTCACATTGACACAGGAGAATTAAGAGAGGTGCAGAGAGAACAAATAACTGGTCAGTCCACAGCCACCAAAGCCATGCCTGAACTGATGCTCATGCTTCTCCCACGTGGCCACGATGTCAAAGAAACTGACCACCAGTTCATGTCTACCTACCTATGGCGGACAAAGAGAAACCTGAGTTAACATCTTGGTTTCACAGAAGAGATTCACGTCCCCAAACTACCTTGTGATGTGATAGGTAAGAGGGAAAATATGACGGTAACAGGTTGTAAGTCCAGTTCACTTTGTATCATAGCCTTAAGGAAACCAGGCTTCGGGGAAAATGTGGTACTTTCTTTCCCCCCAAGTTTGTAAGCATAACTGGGAGAGAGAGGGTTAAACTGTTAAGCACAGAGCAGATGCTGGTCAAGTAAACACTGTGAAAATGTTTAATCAATCGACTCAGAACATTAACTTTCTCTTCTCCTCAATACCCCATAGCAATAAATACTCAGCTTCCAAACCACTAACCTTGTGAGTTCCTCTTGCAGTTGTGTGTGGTCAGGTGGAAAGAATTTCACCACAAACTTAACAACAACATGCTTTGGCCCTAAGGAAGAAGAAGACGAAAAAAGCAGTAAAGCATTAATTGATTTATGTTTCAAATACAATTAAAGAAAAAGACTTTCTGGGGTATATTATATACCAAATAATGAGTCTCATTCCAAGCTGCCAAGAGTACACCTGCCAATGCCCAAGTCACCAAACAACTGGTCAAGTTCAATTACTAAATCGCACTTTTATATTGTGGGGAAACAGGTAACTATTACATTGAGGTACTAAACTTCTTCTCTGGAGACTTCAATTGTACTCAGGTTTAAAAGGCATTTCTCCTCAAAAATTTGTCTAATTAGCTGCTTTAATCCAAATACAGGTTTTAAATCATTTTATAAGGAGATAATATAAATCAGGCATGCAATTTATTATTTTTAACTGTCTACAAGGTACAACTGCTAATGTGTTCATCAAATGTGTATGTAGCGCCCATGTGTCAGGTCTCTCCTGAGCTCTGGAGAGAAAACATCAAGTAGATGTGGCCCTGCCCCTGCCACAGTCATCCAAAGCCTTTTAAGTGTCTTATAAACCATCTTATTGATGAGTTCAGACAAAATCAGGAAGCAGATCTGGGAGGGGGTGGGCACAAAGAGACTGTGAAGGAGATGGATAACTTTTATTTTCAGAGTTAAAACAGAACAAATAGATTATAAAATAATAATTTAGAACCTGAGTCAGTTTGTTTTTATGTATACACTACAATATAAGAGCCATCTTACAGGGTCTGCCATTTGAAATGATAGCAATGAGTTTATGTTCTATGAAATGTAAGGCACTTTAACGAAATCCCAATTTTAGTAAGTCATATAAAAGCAGAAAAATGTCTTTTTGCTCCGCCTTTCACCATCATAAAGATAGATGTTGTATGATAACTTCTATGCTAACACATTCGAGTTTTGTTTTTTTTTAAATGATATACAAGGCAAAGATGTCAGTGATTGACACAAAATTAGGAGGATGAAAAGAAGACACAGAACTATTGAGGCCAAGAAAAGCTGGGCTTTTTAAATCACTAAAAATTAACAAAAACCCTTGCATATCAATTCTGGGTCACAAAATAACATCAGCAAAATGAAGAAGATGGAAAGGCCGTGCTATTTTCTCTCAGCAGTTTTCACAGACAGGGATTACATAAAGGTGCTCAGATCCTTAGAAAACCTGAAGTAGATGCTAGTGCTAAATAAAAATGATGGCTTTGTCACACGTGGCTAGTCACAGCACATGGAGATGAAAAGGAGAACCCAGCGCTGGACCAATAGCGACAGATTCTCTTCAGTCTGCATTTGGTAACCTCCTAAGAGATTTCTTTCCACCATTAGCAGTTCCCATCACTAGTCTCTGTGGGGACAAATGCCCTCATTCTAGACTTACATACTATCTCCACTCATTAGGCCTGGGGGCTTCTCTCAGCAATGAGTCCCCCCACCTGTCACTTGGTCTCTGACCAACCACCCGGTAAATGTTAAATAAACAATAGCTGTTTCATTTTCAGCATCAATAATTGCTTAATTTAAATGACAGATCAATGCCAATTTCAACTGCATAAGGGCCATACAGACACTGTGGGTGCGTTTAGTGCATCCACATGAAGTGGTATAAGTGGCCCTGTGGGTTTTTTTAATCAGACATAAAAGCGACCCCAAGAGATATTGTGTGCTTCATGCTCAGCTAAAGAAATGCAGTTTTGTTGCCATTCTCAGACACTGCCTAGTCTCTGGCTGCAGTGAGGAACTATCTAGGATGACTGTGAGAACAGAGCTTGGCTCGGAACTTTGCCTCACAGCAGAGAGGGAAGGAGGTCTAGTGTCGAGGTGCGATGAGGAGAGAGAGAAAAACCAAGTGTTCTCTTTCCTTCCTCCTCTCCTAGATCCCCCTTAATCCAGCACATGGCCTACATGTAAGCCAGACTCCCTTCAGTTCTGCTTGCCATTCAGAAACACACACACACACACACTTTTAAGCACCTTATTTTTCCAAACCACACTTGCATTCTGATTTCACAGGCTTTGAAAAGGCAGGACAGAAAACCTTACACCAATTTTATGAATAAATGGCTCCACCTTTCCCCTTCAAAAGTGACAGCAAGAAACACCGACAGAGACAAGCTCAATTATTCTGGAGCTTAATGGCATGCTTTAGCTGTTAATCAAAATGATATTTGACTTTCCAAGCAAGATTTTGATTACCAAATTGTTCTATGTTAAAATTACAGAACATACATTTTAATAGTACATGGATTAGTGGATGATGAAAAGCAATCATGGGGTAAAAAAAGAATTTGTATCACTAAGTGCTTGACGCCACAGGGCCGACAATATCTAGACGAAGAAAATGTCTGGCTTTATATTTAACATCACTGTTAAACATACAGCATATACTTACTTCTAATTTGCTTGACAATAGGTTTTAAGAGATCCAGCCACACCTATAAAGGAAAAAAGAACACACTGAGACACAAATTCTCAATGAAAGTGTAACTATTTTTAGACTTTATTTGGAGTTGTTTAAAATAAAAATGTTTTTGAGTACTTGAGGCATCTGTTCCTTTTTTATAAAGAATGCCATGTCTTACATCATCTATCACTTATAGAACAGATCTAAATTTGCTATTATCATCACTGAGTTCAACATTAAAATTTCTCCCGGACTCAAATAGTTAATTAAGAAGTTTTCAACTCTCGTTTGTACTTATATCATAGTTAGCTACTCAGCAAATATTAATGAATGACTGCTTGTCTGGCTATATGCTGAGTGAAAAATGCATGCTCCTTTATGAAACAAAATGCATGTATGTGTACCTACATACAGACAGGACATCTTTGAGGGATATGGAAAGAGAATGAATATTTATAGAATGCCACCTCTGCACCAGGCCCTATCCATAAGCTATTTACTTCTCAAGGTCAGAGAGAAATCTGAGACTTGCAGAGGCTCAATAATTTGTCCCAGGTCTGTCAACTCCAGAGTGGCAGAGAGAGGAATGAAATCGGGCCTGCCCAACATCTAAGTCCAGACTCTTTTCACACATGTGCTCATTTGTATGCAGTTTGAATGGCAAAATTTAGAGAGAGAGAGAGTGTACGGGAAAGCACGCGAGTGAGCTGCTGACCTTATTAATACAGTGCTAAGTTAACCATATTATCCCATTTTACAAACGTTTTTCTTTAAACTCTCCTTGAACTTCTGGTCATTGAAAGGGTTGTACTGAAGCTCGTATTTCCATGTATGGCAAAATAAGGTTAATGTGCTTAATGTAAAGATGGCTTTGTAAGTAAATATAAAAAAGAGAACACCCCCAAACTAAGTAAAGAGCAACAGGTAATTGACAAAGAAAAATGGTTAATGGGAAAATGTTCAAATTCCAAAGTAATGTGCACTACGAATGCAAATTTAAATAACCAAATACCATTTTCACCCATTAAATTTGCATCTAGATATGCCTGCATATACGTGTATATTTGTATTTTATAACACCCAAAGCTGGTAGGGGTGCTGGGAAATGCCCCCTGTCTTACTCTATTGGTGGATGTGTAAACTGGCACAACATTTCTGGAGACTAATTAGGGAATAATTATCTAAAACCTAAAAAAATGTTCCTATATATAGTCTTTCACCCAGTAATTCAATTTTGGGAAATTATACATTTATACATAAAAAAGATTTATGCACAAAGAATGCTAATCACATTTTAACTGTGAAAAATTTTTATAATAATCTAAATTAAATGAATGAATGAATAGATAGTCTATACCTCTATGACACATTACCATGCAAACATTAAAAATTATGTTCTTGATAAATACTTAAGAATGAGGGAAAATGTGTTTGGGAGGTTGGAAGAGGGGTGACTTCCTGTGTTCCGCCTTTTATATTATCCAACTTCTGTTAAATGAGCACTAAGAATTCTCATAATAAAAAAGAACTAAAAACTTAAGTTTCTACCTATTCAGGTTAAACTTCCCCCATCAACTTTTCAAATAAGTAATGTTTTATAATGAAACTCATTTCTGTATGTCCCATTCTATACCATTCTCCTGTAAGAGGAAAAAAATAATGGCATTAGTTGACTTAGGATCATCTCCATTGTCCTACTGATAAAATTCAACCTTAAAATGAGAAAGAATAATCATTCAAAATAGCAACTATCATTTGCAAGATATATTAGTTTCCTCCTAAGAATCCTAAAAGATGGACGACGTGGCAAATGCATCTCCATTTGATAGGAAAACTGAGATTCAAAGACCAGATGCCCAAAGTTGGAACTTAAACCCTGTTCTTCAAACTCATTTATTAATTCAACAAAATATTACTGTATCCCTCTGCTAGGCTCTGGGAATCCAATGATGAGAAAACCAATCATGGTCCCTGCTTCATGGAGCTTATGGTCTAGTGAGGAAGATGGACAAAAAAAAAAAATCCTCATAACAAAACTGAAGAAGCACCTGAGATGAATGTACGATGAGAACTGAGTCCCAGAGGACTCTGAGAGGTCTGATCCAAAAAATGAACATGTCCCTGAACGTGACATTGTGCTGAGATCTGAAAGGAAAGAGAGTAAGAACAGATGAAGACACACAGTAAAAACGCCTGCCTAGATGCCTCAAATGAAGGGAAACCAACATGGCTATGGAGCAAGGCTGATGAGTCAGGAGCGGGTCAGACCCCACCAAGGCTATGCTAAGATTCTTCATCCTTATCCTAAGAACAACGTAAAGAGTTTAAGCATGAAGCTGATACGACCAAACGTGAACTTTAAAAAGATTAGTCTGGCAGTGTGAGAAGAGATCAAGGGGGGCTGGAATAGAAGCAGGTTGCCTGTTGCAATTGTCCAGGCAAGAGGATAGTATTTTGGACCAGGAGAGCAGAAGAGCTGGAGAAAAGTGGGTGGATTTAAGAAAATTTTAAGAGGTAAAGTCCAATGTGGTTTACTGACAGACTGGATATGGTGGCTGAGGGAGGGGATAATGACCAGAATGACACCAAGATCTCTGGCGTGAGCATCCACACAAGTGCCGGTGCCATTCACAGAGACAGGGAGCACTGGAAGAAGGCTAGGATGGAAGGGGTCGAGACACTTAGATGTTATGAGTGCTCTAGGATTTCATGAGGAACGGATAGTGTGGAAATGTTGGCACACACTCATCCAGAGCTCAGAGAAGGGTAGGGGATCTCACATTTAGAAGTCGCCACCACCTTGACTCCATGAAGGATAAGATGCCCTGGTAGAGTCCACAAAATGAAATGCATGAGCACTGACTGATGATGCCTCCAACACAGGGTAAGCCAGGCTGGACCAGATGAGGACAGAAGTAAAATAAGGCTAGATTTGTGTCATGGCAGCCATGGGAAGATGGCATCTCCAAAAGGAAGAATATCAAGAAGTGCTGAAAGGTCACATAAAATGAGAACTAGAGTATCTGCTGGTCTGCTGACTGAGTGATGGGTCTGAAAGTCTGGTGGGCAGTGAAGAAGCAGGTAGGACACAGGGCTTTTTCAAGAAGCGTGGCTATGAAGGAGAAGACAAGAGACTCGGAGTGTAGGGGTGAGGGATCAAATAAGGGTACTGTTTACTCGCTCATTTTTAACAGGAAAACCCTGGTTGCTTTGAAAAAGGAGAAGGATTGAGAATATGAGCAAGAAGGGATAACCAATGTCCTAAGGGACATGAAATGATCTGAGAAGATAGCTCTAAAACACAGGGCAACAGCTTGAGAGAGAAAGAAGAGCTACCCCGTCAGGGGAGATAGAAAGACAGGCTAATGACAAATGTAAGTAAGTTTACATTTGAGTTGGGAGGATAAGAAAGTTCCTTTTTGATGCCTTCTGTTTCCCCTGTTAAATCTGAGGGTTGGAGGATTGAGGCAAGTGGAGAAAATTCAAAATCGTTATGTTGCATGGGATATTGAGTTAACTAGCGAATTCTAGTGGGATTCCCCACAGCTGCGGAGCGCCCACTCACGAACCTGCTGTCCTCTGCTCTTTCGGCCTCCATGGCCACCCCAGGACAATTGTTTCTGAGATCTTTCACCACTGCCAGCTCCGCCACAGAACCTGCCTAAACTGCAAACCACTCAGGACAAAACAACTATGCTCTGGCAATGTCGTTGCCAATTTTATGAATTGTTTTAAAACATCGCTCTTCTGTTTTTGGCATTTCTGTGGAAAGCATCAAATACAAGCACCAATTTGAGCCAACTGAGCATGTGGTTTTAGAACATGTAGGTCTGTGAACATCATACAAGCCTGAATTAGCTCGTCAGTAGAGCTCTGCAGCAATAATGCTGCAGGGCACTGATCACACGTCACAGCTGAACTGGCCTGGGTGAGGATGTGGGGCCTGTGAGAACCTCTCCATTTTCCAGTTGGACTGATATCTGCAAAGCTGAAAGAAAAGGTCTTGCACACACAGGACTTAAACTACTATAAATGGATAAGCCAGAAGGAGGTCATCTCATTCCAAGAAGAAAAATAAGTTGCTGTTTGATTACAATTAAAGCATTCAAGTTTGAGATACAGGGAGAGCTATCAGGAAGCATTTGAACTAGATCAGATCATCTTAGACAAATCATTTGTTAATTCAACCTAAGCAGAACAGAAACAAGTTCCAGATGAATGAAAAAGGCAACAACAGCACCATAATCTTTCGTTCTCTGCCGACTGCTAACGATCTCTAGAGGGAAGCAACTATAATAAAGTATCCCTTACCCTACACTCACCCCTTCGGCCAAGCCACATGTCCCTGTTCTCTCCAAAACCATGCTGTTGGTTTCCAGCACACACCTACACATCCACATTACCTGACTGTCGCTAAGGGGTTTGGTTAAAATGAATGGACTTGTAGACATGTCATTCCCAGTCAGTAGAGCTCACCGAATCAAGACACTTCCCATGCTGGGATGTGAAGGCCTAGACTGAGTTTGCTGGGGCTGTCATGGCAAAGTACCATAGACGAGGTAGGTATGGACAACCGAGACTTATTTCCTCACAGTTCTGGAGGCTTGAGGTGTTGCAGGCTTGGTTTCTCCTAAGGCCTCTCTCCTTGGCTTGCAGCTGGCCACCTCCTGGCTGTGTCTCCACATGATCGTCCCGCTGTGTACACATGGCCCTGCTGTTTCTCAGGTATCTCCAAATTTCCTCTCCTTAAAATGATTCCAGTCAGACTGGATTAGATCCTACTCTAATGGGCTCATTTTAACTCAATCACCTCTTTAAAGGCCTTATCTTCAAGTACAGTCACATCCTGGGGTACTGGGTATTAGAGCTTAAACATACAAATTCTGAGGGCACACAATTCGGCCCATAACAGCTATCTTCCACAATTTGATTTCAACACAGCTTTCCAACCCCATCTTCCCTTGCTTGCCTACATTTTAGTCAGGCTCCCTGTTTTCCTTCGATTCCTGTTAATATTACTTCCTTCCTTTGGAATGTGTTTTCTGCACTGAAATACTGTTAGGTGAGAAGAAATGCCTTAATGCCTAGGCATTAAAAGCAAGGCAAGATGAATCCCTGTTCCCAAAGCCATTCTCTTCGTTCCCTAAACATCTTTTGTTCTTTTATTTTGGTGAGTGACATTTTGGGTGGTTTTTGTGGCAACTGAAATATCTGAGGTATTTTGGTAAGGGTCTCATTAGAAGAGTCAGTTACCTGATATCCGAAAGGAGTCCAGGAAGAGATTATATCTTGAGCACCTACTGTGTTCCCAGGCACTGGATAGGAACTTTATATGTCCTCACTAAATATTCATAACAATGTGGTCATTTTACACAAGGAAGCCAAACTCAGAAAGCATATTTAAGTTACACAGCTGGGATTTAACATCAAGTCCATTTGATTCCAAATCTCTGTTTTTTCTGCAATATAATATCCTGCCCCTCCAAAAGCTAAAGGACTCAAGAGACGCTCAACTCTCATCTTCATGTTTAAAAATCAAAACTGCATATAACAAAAATTTTCATCAACTATAACATATATAGGAACCAGATAAAATAGGTTATAGAAAATTATCTAATATCTAGAATTCATTACTACAAATTAGTCTTTCTTCAGGCTCCTAGAAGAACATTTTTTTTGAAATTTTTGGTAATAATTTGTTTGAATGTAATTTTTCATATTAATCTTAATTATTTTATTGATTTTACATTTGGTTATATTTAAAAGATATCTTAAGTGTGGCTTTAAAAAAATCTATTGAGATTTCTGATTCTGGTCAAACTAGAGTGAAAGGGACCAAAAAATGAAAAAAATACATAACAACAGATCTGAAGACTTAGGACACCAGGCAATGAGAAATAGTGATTCCTGAGAGATAAAATAATTATGATACTCACAGTTGCCCCAGCCTTCTCCTTTGAGTAAGTTTCTAGACTGTAGTACAAGGAGGAAAAACCTGTCAAAATGCATGAGTTGAAGAGAAGGGGCTGAGAGAGCAGGGGACACCAAGGTAGCGAGATATCATAGGAGAGTCCCGGAGTAGAAAGCTCTTTTCAGAAAGAGTATGTAGGAGAGCACAGAGGGCTACCCTTGAGTAATCAGCTGAATACTGATCAATGTATGCTTGTGAGAAAAGTACACAAGACTGGGAAAAAGAACTATTGAAAAGATTAGAGGTAACAGTGCCTGATGTTCACACAGGGCCAGGAAAACTATCTATTCTAACCAGCCAGAAAGGAAGTCCTCATGGTTCATGGGCATTGGGAAGAGCAGTGGTCCCCAATCTTTATGGCACCAGGGACGGGTTCTCCTATGAGAATCTAATGCCTGATGATCTGAGGTGGAGCTGAGGCAGTGATGCTTGCGCTGAGGAGCGGCTGCAAATACAGACGAAGCTTTGCTCGCTTGCCCGCTGCTCACCTCCTGCTGTGCAGCCTGGTTCCTAACAGGCCACTGGACTGGTATTGGTCCACTGCCTGAGGGTTGGGGACCTCTGGGATAGAGTACCTAAGGGTAATCCCTCAGCAGTGGGGAATAATTTACACAGAATGCACATCATGCCAGTCCCACCTAACAAATCTTAAAAGATCTGAAAGTACTAAATTGTTTCCAAATAACTGCATCCTAGAACACTCAGATTTATAGGAATACAAAATATTTCAGCATTCGACAAGGTAAAATTCACAGTATCTGACATCCACGAAAAAAATCAATAGGCAAAAAGAGGAAAATATGATCCCAAAATCAAATCTAGTTAGAATTGACGTATGTAACAGAATTAGTACAGGACATGAAGACAATTACAATTATATTCTCTATGTTGAAAAGATTGAAATCTAGAAAATATATTTTAAAAAGACCCAGACTGAACTTCTAGATATGAAAACTACATTGTGTGAGATAATTTTTTTTTTAAACTGGACAAAATTAAAATCAAATTAGACACTGCAGAAGAAATACTAATGAACTTGAAGACCTAGCAATAAAAACAATCCAATATGAAACAGAAAAATTACAAAAAAAATTAACAGAGAAGCAGAGAACTGTAGAACTATTTTAGGCAGCTGAAAAGTGGGAGTCTCAAAGGAGAAGAGATGCAAGGGAAGAACAAAGGAGAGTAGAGTATTAAAAGAAAGAATAGCTGAAATTTTTCCAAATTTGATAAAAATCATAAATCCACAGATCCAAGAACCTCAGCAAAACTCAAGCATAATCTGAAGAAAACTTCATGGAAGAATATTATAATCCAATTGCTCAAATTGAAGCAATGATAAACGGAAAATCTTAAAATCAGCCAGAGAAAAAGAGACATTATGTACAAAAAGGAACAAAAATAAAGATGACAGTAAGTTTCTTGTCAGAAACAATGCAAGTGAGAATGCAGTGAAGCAAAAAATTTAAAGAAAACAAAATTCGTCTTAAAATTTGGCACCCGGGAAAAAAAATGTCTTTCAAAAAGGAAGGCAAAATAAAGACTCCTGCAGATGTATGAAAGTTTTGAGAGAATTCATCAACAGAGCCACGTAACAAGAAATGTTAAAAAAAGTCCTTAAAGCAGAAAGAAAATACCAGATGGAAATCTGTGTCTACAGATGAATAACACCAAAATGTCAATTTATGACATGTTTTAAAGATTTATTAGTTATATCTCTACAAAAAACGAAAATAATAATAGTATAAGATTATAAACTCATGTAAAAGAAAACTGTATGACAACAATAACAAAAAGGTCAGAAATGGGAAAATGGAAGTATATACTATTTTAAGTTTTTTTATACTGTATGTGAAGTAGCATAATATAACTTGAAGGCAGGCTCTGATAAATAAAAGATGTATATTACAAACCCCCAAAAAACCATTAAAGTTACAAATCAAAGAGTTATAGCTTATAAGCCAACAAAGAAAGTAAAGTGGAATCATTAAAACATCCTATTAATCAAAAGGAAGGCAGAAAAAAGGACCAAAGAATGGACAAAATAGAAAACAAATAGCAAGATGACTGATTTGATTCATGTCATTAAATGCAAACGGTCTAAACATCCCCAATTAAAAATCAGAATTGTCAGACTGGACAAAAAAGTAACTGTATGCTGCCTGTAAGAAATGCACTGCAAATATAAGACACAAATAAGTAAAAAGGACAGGGAAGAAAAAAGGTATATCATGCTAACAATAATAACTTTTAAAAACTAAAGTGGCTATATTTGGATCAGACAATCAGAATCAAGGATATCACCAGAGATAAAGAAGGTAATTTCTTAATAATGAAGAAGTCAATCAAGAGGATATAAAAATCTTAAATATTTATACACTTAAAAACAGAACTTTAAAATACATGAAGCAAAAACTGATCAACTGCAAAGAGAAATAGACAAATTCACAATTACAGTTTGAGATTTTAACACCTCTCTCTAGCCGTGGGAAGGCCAGCCCCTCCCCAGTCAGCAAGGCCCCAGACACCAGAACATCAAGAACAATGAAAACAAGAAAATGTTGAAGGAAAAGATCATTGGTTGCTAGGGGCTCAGAGGGGAGGCAGGGATCGATAAGTGGAACACAGGATTTTTTTTCAGGGCTGTAAAGCTATTCTTTATGATATTCTAATAGTACATACATGTCATTGTACATTTGGCAAAACCTACAGAATGTACAACACGAAGAATGGACCCTCAGGTAAACCTTGTACTGTAATAATCATGTATTAGTACAGGCTCACTGATTGTAACATGCGTATCATACTCATGCAAAACGTTAATAGAAGACACGGTATGTGTTGAGGGAGGGCAGTATATGGGACCTCTCTGTACTTTCTACTCAGTTTTTCTTTAAACCTAAAAGTTCTCTAAAAATTAAAGTCTATTAATTAAAAAAAAAAACAAAATGGAAACGAAAACCACATATCTTCCTTCCAGCTTAAGAAAAGAACATTATCCATAGCTCTATTTTCCCAGAGATCTGTCCTTCGCCCACACTCTCTGCTCAAGGAGAGCTTTGCCTCCTCTGGGACCTGCCCTGTCAACATAGCCACTGTCGATCAAACCACAGTGTGGCCCTGTGTGGTGACCGAGCCATTCCACACTTTAACCTGTCCTTGGTTCTGCAATACTCTCATCCTTTATACCTGGCACAGTCAGCAAGGAGTCCCACCTGGCCTCAGATGTCTGAAGTCAGACCCCTCAGGAAGAAACAAGGTCAGGAGGCTACAACTACACATAGGTGAAGGAAGTCCATCTGGCTCCAGTGGGGATGGGAAACCACCTGTCATCCCAAGGAGCCATGCTTTCTGTGACCTCAAGCCTCTAGGAATCATGTCTGCTGCTATGGATGAAACTGTGCCCCTTGAGAATTCCTATGTTGAAGTCTTAAATCCCAGTGTGACTATATCTGGAGATAGGGTCTTTAAAATGTAATCAAGATTTAATAAGGTCATAAAAATAGGTCCCTGATTCAATAGGACGGTGTCCTCATAAGAAGAGGAAGAGATATCTCCCCCTCCTTCTGCCTGTCCCCATCCCTTTCACCCATGTGAGGACGCAGTGAGAAGGTGGCCATCTACAGGCCAGAAGGAAGGTCCTTACCAGAATCTGACCATGCTGGTACCCTGATCTCACACTTCCAGCATCTAATACTGTGAGAATTAAACGTCTTTTGTTCAAGCCACCCAGTATTTTGTTACGGCAGCCCAAGCTAAGACACCTACCAATGACAAAACTTTTCTCCTGGCATGGAGAATATAAAATGAACAAAAAGATGACGATCTTCTTCCTGAGATTTACCAATATCTATTTATTAGAAATCAAAAATTTTTATCAGGTCACTAAGCAATGTAGCTTTACTTAAAGATTGGTGGGCCAGCCTCATTGGTTTCTGAGCTAGAATGGCAAGGACAAAATATAGCAGATAACTGAGTGCCTACTAAGTATAAGGAATTCTGCTGAACTCATGACTGTAAAGTATCTGAATTAATCCTGATGATAACTTTGCAAAATCATCATTTATTAATCTTAGCTCAGGATCTACCCAGCTGCTAAAGGACAAAGCAAATGTTTAAACAGGTGTACAGGCCACAATGCAGAGCTTTTCCCACTATCCTCAGCAGGCCAATGAGGTAAATCTCACTTATGCACCTGTTTCTGCCACAGAGATGCATGCAGCTCTTTGTGGTGGGAAATAGGAGGAAGGCAGCCGAGGGAAGCAGAGAGCACTTACACTGGCTGAGACAGGCCTGTATGTGAATCCTGCTTATCAACCTGGTTACACAGTACCTTGTCAAGTACTAGGCAACTGACCTCTTTGAATTTGCTCACTGTAAAATGTAGATGATAAAATGCTTACCTCAGAGAAATATTATAAGCAGAGGTTGGCAAACTAAGGCCCATGAGCCAAATTCAGCCTACCACACGTGTGGGTATAGCCTGAGAACAAAGACTAACTTTTATGTTTTTAAGTGGTTGGAAAAAAAAAAAAAAAACAAAGGAAAAATTATATTTCATGACATGTAAAAACCTTATGAAATTCAAATGTCCATGCCCGTAAGTAAAGTTTCATTGCAATACAACCAAGCTCATTTATTTACATATTGTCTATTTCTGCTTTTGTGCTGCAGTGGCAGAGTTGAATAGTTGCCATAAAGACAGTACTGCCTGCAAAGCCCAACATATTTACCATTGGTTTTTGCTGACCCCTAAGATGAAGAAGAAATGAGATGTATTTAGGTTAATAGCAGAGTCCACGGCACACACAAACTCAAGGACAGTTAGCTCTCTGAGCTCATCCCAATGGCAACCTAATGTCTTCCGGACCTTTTTCCACCTTTCAGACTTTAGGTACAAATGGGCTGGCATAGTAAATACAGGGTCTTGGTTCCTGGGATCAACAGTGTTTCGACCACGGAAAGCCCAATCAATTTCTTAAGAGCTGATGAAAAGACGCCTCTGCTCCTGTGGGAGCAATCTCACGGGGATGGCTGCCTGGACTTAAGGCCAGCAGCAGGCCAAACATGCATGCAAACACAGCAGTTAACTCCATTAATGGACAAGCCACAGAACAAGTCTAGTTAAGGGCAGAGCATAATTGATTATTTACTAGTTATCTCTAGTTTACTTCCAATCTTGAGAAGTACATTCTAGACCATGGAAAGCGCCAGTTTTCCCCGTAAGCTTTTCCAAACCCTTACTATGCAGAATGCCCTGCTGTGGGCTATTTACATGACAGAAATGATGAGCAGGGCAGGGAAAGGGCTGGAATTCAAGTTGCCTGACTTGTTGCCTAGGGACAGAGGTCCACAACCTTGTATGTCAGGGCCTGTGTGGGACAACCAGTTTTCCCACATCTTATCCACAGACATATGGGCAAAAACAGTTGTGACAGCCCACGTTTGAGCATTTTAAGACCAACCATGCTTGTTCGTGGTTTGTCAGATATGTGAGCAGCCTCCCACATAAAGCTTAACAAAGGTAATAATCACAATGGTACTATTGAAAACTAACCATGACGACACACTCATGTTCACTGCAGCATTATTCATAACAACTGAGAGGAAGAAGCAACCTGAGTGCTCATCAGATGAATGGATAAGCAGAATGTGGTATATCCAAACGATGGAATGCTATTCAGTCTTAAAAAGGAAGCCCTGTCATATCCTACAAGATGGATGAACCTCGAAGACAACTGACTCAAGTGAAATAAGCCAGTCACAAAAAGACAAATCCTGCATGATTCCACTTGTATGAGGTCTCTAAAGTAGCCAAACTCATAGAAACAGAAAGTAGAACGGGGGTTGCCAGAGGCTAGGAGGAAGGAAGGTGGTGTTTGCTGTTCGGTGGGTATGGAGTTTGTTTTGCAAGATGAAGTTCTAGAAATCTGTTGCATAACAATGTGAATATACTTCCCTGTACTTATGTATATAGTTAACGTTCCTATTATATACTCAAAAATAATTAAGACGGTAGATTTCATGTTTGCTGTTTCTAATCATAGTAAAAAAAAATAATAATAATAATGATGATGAGAATAACAGTTTCCATAACTAACACTTTCTGAAAACTTTACTAGGCCCCAGACATGGGGTTACATGCTGATAGATATTATCATGTTTGATCCTTTCAAAAATCCCAAAAAGTGGGCACTAATGTCCCCATTGTACCCCGGAGCAAAGCGAGGCTCTATAGGGGCCATCACCTGTCCCGGTCACCCTTTGAGGGCTGGCGCCCTGACTGCAGAGTTGCTTTCGTCCATAGCTGCAATGTGCCACCGCCTGGCTAGAAAGCCGGCGTTTTGACAGAATCTGGGAAGGAGACAGAAACTATATAACACAAATCTTAAATTTTCAAGCACCTTTACTGAGAGCAGAGGTGAAAATCCAGCTAGAGTGCATTGTTTTCCCACGTGACAGGCTCTTCCTCAGTTCATCCAATCAAGACTTGTCCTTAGCTTTTCTGAAACAGATTCTGTCAGCCAGCCTCTAGGTGCTTTATGGGCCATGTTTTTGCCCCCATGTGCTTTTATTTCATTGTATTTTGGGGATCAACTTATGCTGAAGTTTTATATATCTATATATTGAAATTTTATATATGCACGCATGCATATAAAATGCATGTTATAAATGTACAGTGCACTGAATTTTTATAAACTGACTGTATCCAGATCAAGAAACAGAACATGGCCAGGAGGACCCCAGAAGATATCCTACTACTTGTCTCCAGTCACTTACACTGTCCACCTAACATCACACATCGATTTTGTCAAAACAACTTATTTTTAAATTTTTATGAAATTAGCTCTCAGGTTGGAATTTCATATTTGACAGAAAGCAAAATATAGAGATATGGTCAGAATGGAATGGTGATTGAGAGCATGGGCTTGTACTTAGACAGATTTGAACTTGAATCCCGGCTCTATCATTTCCTGGCTATGTGTCTTTGTGACTTAACTCTCTCTAAGCCTTAGCTTCCTCATCGGAAAAGGGGTATGTAGTAGGCCTGTCTGGAATGAATGAAATAGTATAAGTAACTCAATATGATGCCTTGCACAGAGTTATTACTCTCTAGAGCAAGTGTTGGCAAACTATGGTTTCCTGTATTATAAAGTTTTATTGGAACAAAGCCACATCCATTCATTTACATATTGCCTATGGCTGCTTCTGCACTACAAAAGCGGACATGAATAGTTGCAATAGAGACCCCATGGCCATTAGGCCTATGTATAGTATTTACTATCGGGCCCCTAACAAAGGAAGTTTGCTGATCTTTGTTTTAGAATGTGGGCCATGTTCACTGTTGTGTCCACAGTGACGAGGACAATGTAGTGCATGATAAGCACTCTTGTGGTGGCTTTTATTCGTATTATGTGCAACAAATAAACACCTATCTCTTTAAGTCATCATTATTGGGTTTTCTGTATTTTGCAGTTGAGCAGATTTCTAAACAGTATTGTAAAGGATGCAGCGAAATCCTAAAAATCAAGCCTGATAAAATGAAAGAAGCCAGCCCTCTAGGTACCCAGAAAGATCAACAGATTGTGAATTCTAGCAAAGAGAAGCACCTATGATTAACAAAAAAGGCACCGAATTTGGGGTCAGAAGACGATCTTTAGAATCCTAGCTCTGCCATTAGCTAGTTGGTTGACCCAGAAACAGAACAATTCTCAGAATCTTAGTATCCTCACCACTGCTGATTTATAGTTTAGAAAGGCAACTCCAGCTGGATCAGAACAGGGCAAGATTAGAGTCAGAAAAACCATTAGGACCTTGCAGTAGTTCAGTCACGATTAGAAATAATGAGATAAGATGTCTTCAAGTATTTTGAGAATAATTATTTTAACAAAATAAGTTTATAAAACAATGTTCCATAGAACTTGCTATATAGCATTGTAATTATTTGTTTCCTTATCTCCATTACTAGACTGTGTGCTTCTAATGAATGGAAATCATAATTACTTCTTGGGGTCACTTTATATCTTATGTTTTCTAGAGTATGAAGTGTGATGACTGACACTGTGTAGGTGCAAAATAATTCTTAGAAGAATACATGCACGTGGAAGTAGGTTTTGGCCCATCTCTGTTCATTTGCCACAACAGAAAAATGACTGGGAGTCAGGGAGCCTTAGATTTAACTTAAGCACTAGAAAATGGTCAATGGAGTATTTGGAGGTAGGAATAAATTGAGAAAACACAATTTGCATCTATTTTTAGGTATGTGACAGATTCACTCATCTACCACCTACCTGCCTATCCTCCTCCTTCTGCTCCTTGCTTGCAATGCTTTATTCCCTTGCCCTGTGATGTCTCTCTCTCCTATCTGTACCTCCTCTAAGGATTCTTCCAGCTCTATCCATCCCTTAAATACTGGTGTTCCAGTCTTGCCTCATCCTTTTCACTCTCATCCAATTTCGGAGCTTCAATCAATATTTAAAATAATCATCAGATTCTTGAATTTCAGCTCAGATATCTTTCCTGTGCTCCAGGAGATACATCTACTGGTACTGCCTGCTGGACGTCTCCACTGCAACGTCCACTGATACGCCCACTCCTCCTGCCTGGGATGAAGCTCACTGTCTTCCCTTCTTCATGGACATACTCTGAAACTTTCCATCTCTAGTGACTCGTACTACTGTCCACCCAGATGGGAAAGTGAGAAAACCCAGCTCCGCTGAGCGCTCTTTCCCCAATAAACCTTTACCACTCCTCCCCAGTCTCTTGAATTCATCCACCTCCCTTTAGGCCCCACCTCAATTTTCCCTCACTTCCATCCAGCACCACCTCCTGCCTGAAACACTGCAAGCTCCTGACAGCTTTCCTTATTCCAGTCTTGTCTTATTCCAGTACAGCTACAGTTCTCTTTCTAAACTATACATCAGATCACATCATGTTCCCTTTAAAACGCATTCAACAGCTACTCAAACACGTTAGCTTGGTACAGACTGTGCCATCCAACTCAATAGCTGCCAGCTTCGTGTGACTACTGAGCACTTGGAATATGGCTGGTCTGAATTCAGAGTGGCTGTGTCAAATACATACCATGCTCAAAGACTCAGAGTGAAAAAAAACGTGAAATATCTTATGCATAGTTAACAAGTGCTAGAAAATTTGAAATTCTATCTGTGGCTCATTTTATATTTGTTATATAGCAATGGTATAAAAAATCCTATGAGATCTGGTTCCCTGCTTACCTTTCAACTTCCTGTCTCTCACTTCCTTCCCAAGAGCCTTCCTATGCTCTTACACCCACCTTCCCTCTATACTCTAGTCTGTTTGCAGGTTCCTGAATAGATCACTTGCTTTCTGCTCTTTGTACATGGGGTGCCACCTCTCCCCAGAATATTCTATTAGGTCGACTCCTTCTGGTCTCAAGGGACTCAGTTTCACAACACCCGGGAAGGACATTCTGAACACAAATGTTGTTTGTTGGCTCCACTGCTCAATGCCCCCTGGCTGCAGTGGAGCACATGTTACATGCCCTGTACTGGCCACTAACTAAACTTGACGCCCTAACTGAATTATACACTTTCTGCATCTTACTATTACTTGATCTCCAGCGCAGTAGCTACCAAAAGTTCTAGGTATTCAGCATGTACTCAATGAAAGAATAAACAGAAATATGGTCAAGTTTATAGCCTTTAAAAGGGTGTCTAGCAACAGGTAGGTTCATATACAGCTTAAAAATATCATCAGCCAAGAGATACATAACAGCAAGCTTTGTTCTAAATTGAGTTCGAATCAGTGAAACCTTTTTAAAGAACAATCTGACATATTCAGCAAACTTTAAAATGGTTAAACTCATGAATTAAGCAATTCCATGACTCTGGATCTGAACTACTGAAACACTTGAGTATTTGCCATAGGTGCAAACAAAATTTACTAGTATGTTCCCTGTAGCATCATTTGTAATAGCAAAAGACTGAGAACAACTTAAGCATCCAATCATTTATATTAGAGGTTGTAGGTTATGGCATATCCATTCAGTGAAATAGCATGAAATTGTAAAAAAAGAAGTACACTCTTTACGTGCTGAAAAGGAAAGATCTTCATGATACATTAATGGAGAGGGAGGGAAAGGATAGGATACTGTGTATTGTTACATAATAATAGCGTATTTCAAAAACAATGTGTGCGTATACGTATACACAGATTTTTAACAGAAAGATACACAGAAACTGTAATGGTGGTCCCTGGAGGGAGCAATAAAGGAAATGGATGAATGAGAGACCACATCTTCATTGTGTATTTTCTTTGAATCTGCTAACACTGTGCACAACTACTTTCAAAAAAAAAAAGAAAAAAAGATTAAAAGGGCTTTCAGGGTGGTTTTCCTCTATATATTTCTGTACGATCAAGGAAAGATCCCAATTACTCCCTCCCTTCTCCCTAGTCAAATAGATAGTAAAAGTAGCAACATCGTTTAACATCGCCTACCGTGATCTTTTTGTGGTCAGGAAACTCGAGGCCAAAATAGTCACCTTCCACGAGGTTGAGGTGGTTGCAAACTGCATCCAGCAACACTTTCCCTGGGGCTCTTTGCTGGGAACAGAAACAACAGCAGTTACGCCCTCGGAGACAGGCAGGGATGAAAACAGACCATAACTCCCACTACAGGAAGCCCCTTCACTGCAGAGTCTTCGGGTCCTCTGCAGCTTGCCACCACCCACCTCCCTGACACCCCGACCACCAGCCTCGTGCACACTGCTGGGGGCCCCTTCTCCTGCTGTTCTCACACTTAGGTGAGAACCTCTGCCATTTCTCCTCGCCCTGATCCTGGGCACCACACCCTTTTTAAAAATAATACTTCATTTTTTTCTTAGAGCAGTTTCAGGTTTACAAAAAAACTGAGCACAAAGTAGAGAGTTCCTAGATACAGCTCCCCAGCACACATATAGTGTCCCGTTATTAATGTCCTGCATTAGTGGGGTATAGTTGCTGTAATTATTGAACCAATATTGATACATTATTATCACTCAAAGTCCACTGTTTACATTAGGGTTCACTTTTTCTGTTGTATAGTATAGATACCATAACAGTATCATCATCCTAAAAATCCACTGTGCTCCATCCATCCAACCCTTATCCCCTTCCTCCTTAACCCCTGACGACCTCTGATCTTTTTACTCTCTCCATAGTCTTGCTTTTTTAGAACATCATGTAGCTGGAATCACAAAGAAGGTAGACTTTTCAGATTGACATCTCCCACTTAGCAGTGTACACCTAAGTTTCCTTCATGTCTTTTCATGGCTTGAACGCTAACTTCTTTTTATTTCTGAATAATATTCCATTGTCTGGATGTACCACAGTTTATGCATTCACCTGTTAAAAGACATCTTGGTTGCCCAAGTTTTGGCAATTATGAATAAAGCTGCTATAAATATTTGTGTGCGGGTTTTATGTAGATATGTTTTCAACTCATGATCTCATACCCTTTTTGCAGCCATTGAAACCCTACTCTGTGCTTCTCTCCTCCATGAATATGGCAGAATTTATGCCTTTCTTCTCTAGGTTCCCATAATGCTCTGTGCCGACGCTCATCTAGACTACAAATATATTGAAGGCAAAGGCCATATTTTATTAATCCCTCTATACACAATGCTTAAAGACCAATTTCAATCAATTTTGTTGAAATGAATAAACAAATCAATAAAAGTTACTCATCCCACTATATTACATATAGTTAAATATCTATGATTCTGCCTCCCCAATTAAATTATGAGCTATTTAATCACCTTTATATTCCTACTGCCTAGCAAGACACCTGGCACTCAATCAATGTCTGCTGAAATCAACAATACACATATATTTTCTATATACTGAATCTATAAGGAAAGGGAATATGATCTATAAGAACTAAATTTCTACCCTAAAAGCTTAGACTCATATGCCTTGGTTGCTCTTCACTATCCAGTGGACTCCTAATGACCCACTAATAAAATGGGTCCAATTCCACCACATCGCTCAAACACTGGGAAAAAAAGTGTTTCAAAACACGGTCATCTCCACTTTTACATTTTCACCACCCCTCTGAGAAAAGCAGAGCATTTTAGGAACCAATTAGTAACCCAGGAGACTGGCAGTGAGAGCCAGCCTGACAAGCACAACGATGCCCATGTCCACAGGCGGCTTCACTGTGACCTGAGGAGTATCCAAGATGCTTCAGTGTCCAGTGACAAAGCATCTTTTTTTAACAGAACCAATTTATGCTCCCATAATTCCTCATTATTGAAATCTAGAAGATATTCACTATCTAAGGGCATGCAATATTCTCCATGGATAATTCCAAATTCACCAGGCTCTGGGCTTTGAATGCCTGGTCCAAAGGTTACTGGTAGAATTATTTCACTTGCACTAATGGCAGGAGTAACATGTGATTGAGTTAAACCCCATTCTCCTCTGTCAAACAGACCCTGCCCCTCGTACACACCTGCATTTATACAGTAGACTTAGAGCCACAGGGATTACTGGTCAGCAATCTTATTTTCCATCTCTTTGGTTTACCACTGTGCCCTACTCACTCATGCTGAGAGCACTTGGGAATTCAACAGCCAAGCTAAAGCAGGGTCCTAGGTTCAAGTTCTCACACCTGCCTCCAAAGACCTTCAAGAATAACTGATGCACAGCTCCTTGTTCTAGGCCTCCCTCTCTGTCCAGTAAAATCTGCAGACCTTAATAAGAATGTTATTAAAAAGGGCTAGGGGCTAAGAAGTTGCGGAAGAACTCCTAGATCATGTTTTTAAAGACCACATTCCAGTTTCACAATGCTTCTTTCTCACAATTCTTGACATTTACTATTTGTTACAAAATGAACCACCAATTATCTGACCAGCTGGCGAGCACTCACATTTCCGAAGAATTCCTAGTACTAAGTGAATTTGATAACTTCATCTAGATTTACAGTCTGGGAAATGAGACTTTACAATTCAACACTGGAAGTCTAAACAAGTAAAAAGTCAATATACAATGGATGTCTTTATAGACATGATATTCAACTAAGCACCTTATGGAACACACAGAAGAGAGGCAGACTTACCTATCTGAACTGGGTCCTTTACTGAGTGAGCAGAGATTTTTGTGAACATATCGAGCATATCTTGGAAATAGTAAGAGACTGGAAATAGATGCTTGGAATCTAGTTAATAAATGACATAACTCTGGTCTCATTTCTTAATGATTTCCTTAAAATTTATTATTTTGTACAAATCCTTTGTACAAAATGACCGTTTTATGGTACCAAAATTTTTATATGGGGGAAGTTAATTTAGAGTTTGAATGATCATATAGCTTCTAAAATTTTTCGATAAAATAGATACCTACAAAGCATTATATGAATTCCTCTGTGAATGCTGGTAATTTTCAGGGAAATAAGAGAAGGCAGTGTGTAAGATCACTAGAAAGTATTGATAAAGGTTTAAATGCAGCCACTACATGATAACCTCATGGGTGAGTGGCCCTCAGCGTTAACGCCACAACATACACCAGGCGGCTACGATCTAAAATTCTTCCAGACATCATGATCCCAAAGTTCAGGGTCCCTGTTTCTCTTTCTCTTAGGAGTTGGGGTAGAACTGTCTGGGTGCATCCATGCACCCAGGGTTCCGTGCTGCCTCAGAGAGAGCATCTCAGAGAAGGGAAGAAGAAAAAGAGTTGCATCTTCATTCTTGAAAAATTATCCCTTCTTTTCTTCCTACAGTGGATTTACTCCATCCATCTGCAACATCATTTCTCCACACTTGTCTCCAGTGAATCTTTTGAACTTCACGCTAAAAGTAATTCTGTTCAAAATCATTCATGGAATGTAAAATGAACAGTGGTGACGATTGCACAACATTGTGAATGTACTTAATGCCACTGAACTGTATATTAAAAATAGCTATAATGGTAAATTTGATGTTAAGTATATTTTGCCACAATAAGTAAACGCAAAAGAAAAAGGCAAAAGAAAAAAAAAAGAAAAAAAGAAAAGAAAAAGGAATGGGGTTCACACTATAGATAGTTACTAACAACAGAATCTATTTAAATTATTTTTAAGAACAAGAAAATAAAGAATCCATTTTCTTTACATTAGATCTTAGGAAAATATTGAGGGGGAGGACCCAACTCAAGTGGAGTGGCTGCGAAGAGCCTTAGCACATGGAGAGAATGTGTGAATATCCACATGCGCACACTAAATGTTGGTAATATTTTTCAGCACAAAGAGCTCTTTTACATGTCTGGCAGAAAAAGCACAAAATGAACATGGTTGGAAGTAACCACAAATTATGCAATTGGTGCAGGCTTTGCACTGGAAATTGATGATGGGGTTTAAGGCTACAAATCCACAAGCTCTTTATTGCTAAAATGAATCTATAAGTAAGTCAATAAAGTCTGAATGGGGGAAAAGGTGGCAACAGCATAAATTAAATCGACAGAACATATAGTAGAGATCCTGAGGAAAATTCATCATAAAGGTATTTTCTCAAACAGTAACTTAAAGATATATACACACACGCATTTATATTTACAACTATACAAGCTATCATACATGAGGAAAGGAAATCAAGTTATTTAAGCATCATTAGTAATGGTTTAATATGAAAAGGATCTTATTGCAAATGAATTTTAAAAAAATTGTTCCCAAATGTCTGTTCTGGGCATAAGGGGACAGACCTTTAAGACTCCAAAAGTGTCTTAGAAACTGTGAGCCCCATATACTGCCAGTCTTGATTAAAATATTCTAGAAGTGTACTCCTTACAGAAATCAAATAGTTACACATCATCAGTGACAAGTAAAACTACATAATCCAATTGTATCACCTTTTTCTTATTGACTACTTTTAATTATGCTCCAAAAGACATATGAATTTTAATCTAGTGCACAAATAAGTTGGCTGATTTCAATCCATATGTCCCTATGCTTTCTGCATTTTGAATTGGCTTTTCATGGAATCCAATAAAAGTAAATTTTAAGAGGAGGTTTACATTCTTGGGGGACGTCTGGCAAGTAAGCACTGACTAATAAACAGTATGAACATTCACATACAGCTTCAAGCTATTAAAAACTGTGAATCAAAGTTGCTTTAGGTTATTGTGCTTTTGAAACATGTCTATGCCTTCAGGTTATTTCTGTTACATAAAGTTTTATGTGAGAATACTTTTTTCTTCCTCTAAAAGAATAAAGACACAATTGTTTCTGGGTTGGGGGTGTCTTCTCCTCCCTCCACCCACCTCTTCAAAGGGTCTGAACCAATGATTCGCTCCACTAGGAACAAGTAGTTTCTGCCTTTCTGAAATAATCGCAGACAAAAATCTATCTAGATAATGTTTGACTGGTTTTATAAAATTTGCATCTGCAGAGATTTCAGAGAGCTGTTTCTGGAAGTGTTTGTTTTTTTCTGGTTTGAGATTAATGTAACCATGACGACCATGGCATGGTCTTACCTAGCAGAAGGGAAGAGCTTCTCTCCAAGGCCTTGTCCCCCTTTTTCCTACCATTAATACTCATTAGAATATTGTTCAAATCCCCATAACTCACTAATCTTTAACACATCAGATCTCAGGGAGGTTATAACATTGCAGATTTTCTCGTGGCCCTTTGTCAGTTTTGGACCATGTGAGTAGAAGTATTAATAACTATGATGGCCGGAGAAGCCTGGGAGTAACCACATGTAAGTACTGTGCTAGGTACTCAGGAGATCAACATGAGAAGTGTCTCCCTTAATTACACCTCCATACTCCAAACCCAGCCACACTGGGGATTAGGGCTTTAATGTGTGAACTGGGGTGGGGGATGGCGGACACAGTTCAGTCCACAGCTCACGGAATGACGGAAGGACTGGAGACATTATCTACCTCCTAGGATCCATGTGAAAATTAAATAAAATAATGACTACAAAGCGTTTAGCAAAGGGCCTGGCATACAACACAAGTTCTCTATTATTATCACTGCTACTGTGATAGGAAATGTCAGCTTACAGAATTCATGGCAAGGGAAGGCATGACATTGAGAAGGCGGTCCCATTTCCCAGCCTCAAAGGATGGAAAACCTGGCTACCACATCGGTGTGCTGAGTGACAGTGTCGCCAAGGGCAGAGTCCATGCCTGGGTCCATGCTTATTCTGCCCTAGAATGCTGCTGGAGGTGATTCAGAGGAGCGCTTCTCCAATTTATGTGCTCAGTGATCACCTGCAGACCTTGGTAAGCTGCAGATGCTAGGGTAGGGCCTGAGAATCTGAACAAGCTCCCGGGGGATGCTGCCACTGGTGTGAAGATTGTGCTTTTTGAGTAGCAAGGTGCCAGTTGCATGATGAGTTGATACTGAATGACAGGTAGATCCTCAGACGTGCAGGGCTGGGTGGCTCTGTGGTCTCTTGCCTTGATTTTGGTTTGGGGCTAACATCAAGCTTAAGACTCAACCAGAGCAAAAAACACCAAATCCACTTTTATGAGCTGAATTGCATCCTTCAGAAAGGTATGTTTAAGTCCTAACACCCAGAACCTGTAAATGTGATCTAATTTGCAGATGTAATTAAGATGAAGTCATTAGGGTGGGCCCTAACCCAATATGGCTGGTGTCCTTATAATATGAAGACACAGACACACAGGTAGGTCATATGACAACGAAGGCAAAGACTGCGATGATGCACTGCGAGCCAAGGAATGCCAAGGATTGATGGCCCCCACCGGAAGCTGGAAGATGTAAGGAAGGATTCTACCCAGAGTCTCAGAGGGAGTGTGGCCCTGAGGACACCCTGATGTTGGACTTCTAGCTTCCAGAACTGTGGGAGAATTTCTGTTATTGTAAGCCACTAGTTGGTGGTACGTTGTTACAGCAGCCCTTGCAAACTTATACTGCCATTTTTCACGGTGCCGTTGTCTATCTCTTAGCCACATGGGGGCAGAGACAAAGCATTCATGTTCAGTACTGACCCTTTCAAATAAAGGGATTACAACAAAATAACAACTCAATAAGCAGATTTAAGATAACTTAAAAAGTCTGGCCTTCAAAATTTCTTGAACTAGATAATCAAATATACTCAGCGAGCAGACTAATTGCGAGTAGTAATTAATTTTTCCTGCTGTTACAAGGTTTTGGTTTTTTTTCTGTTGTTTTTTACTGTTGTTGCTTTAGATGTGACTGGCATTCTATAATTGAAGTTCTTTTTACAAGACAGTCTCTCTTTTGAGACCCTAGTGAGATAGGATTCAGGCTCAGAAGTCACACAGCTCACACACTTTCGAACCATCCCAGCTGTCCACACAGGGCGTAACCTTCCTAGCCCCTCTGTACATAGTCAGGAGCTGTCAATGAAGGGGAAATTCAAGGAGAGTACAATTTGAGAAATTCCCACCTCTCTGTCCATAAATGTGTATTTTTCACATTTTCACAGCACAAGGACTCTGCCAGACTGGACTTAATATAAACGATGAAAAGAATGTCAGACTTGTGGCTAAATATGGCAGACCGAATGCATGCAGCTCATCTCCACTATACTCAGAAACCTTGCTTAAAAAGCAGTAAAAGAAAAGAGGAATAAATTTATAGAAAACAGAAAATGAAAGAAGAGATATCAAGTGAGAGATTTCCCCCAAATTCTAGAAAATGACAGAGGAGAAAGCTAAAATCTAATTACAGCCGAGAAAAGAGTCAGCAGCCAAGTTACACAGAACTCCCTAAAAGGTCAGAAATGGGAGACGCCAGGTACTTCAAATAATGCAGGGTAGAGTAAAAAAGTTTTAAAAACACTGTAATTTGTATCTTCATATAGCTCAGAGTTTACACCTTAAAAAAAAACCAAAATGGTTATAAAAAGGAACGTTTGGATTAAAAGAGCTGTTAGAAGTAAAAAATAGCACAGCAGAAATAAAAATTTCACTAGAAGGGTTTAAAGATACAACAGAAAACTCCTAGACCTGACTACAAAGTGACGGCAATGAGGAGAGGAGGTAAGGTATTCAGAGGCTCAGCTCAAGAGTTCCAACATCTGAATGTGGCTTTGCGACAGACCTGAGAGGAAAGGAAATTATACAAGCACGGTATAAAGAAAATTTCCAGAACCAAAGGGTTTAACTATTTCACAGAATAAATTAGTACAATCCACTTCAAGGCAAATTACTTGAAAATTTTGAAGCACAAGGAATGAAAAGAAGATTCTAGAGAGGTTATGAGAGAGAAAAGCAAAGGCTAGAATCAGAATGGCACAGGACATAACAGCACGTGAGAAACCAGAACAGCATCTCCCTACCATTTTTCCTAATGAGATATCAATAATAAAGTCTGCGTGACCTGCTGGAGTAAATAAAGACACTGGGAGCCAGATGAAACCGCCCCAGAAGCTCACCCTGTGGGCAGAGGGACCAATACATCTGACACCTGCAATTCATCTAAGCTACACATCCCAGGACATACCAGGCTGGGGGACACAGAGTTACCAAGGTCACGCTTGCTGTGGAGCTGGGATTCAAATCCAGCATCAGAGAATCTGTTCCTAACCTTTAAACCTCAGAGTCTATTTTCCCCTCGAACCCTTTCAAGGCTTAGACTCATAATTTTGATAAAACCAAGGGAAGAGGCTGACGCCTTGCAGGTGCTATAACTTCAGGCACCACAGCTGGTTAGCTCGACATACTGTATGATACATATAGTTAGTATGACCATAATATGACACAGCCCTTGCAAGCTAAGGTGAGCATCACATAAGCCAATTGTGACCTTCTGTTGTAAAGGCAAGACTCCTTAGTTAATGAAGAAATGTTATTATAAAATAAGTTATGGGGATGTAATATACATACGGCATAGGGAATAGAGTCAATAACATCATAATCATTATGTATGGTGACTGATGGTTACTAGACTTATCGAGGTGATCACTTTGTAGGTATATAAATGTTGAATCACTATGTTGTACATTCGAAACTAATATAATACTGTATAGCAATTATAATTAGAAGTAAATGGGACAGCTGAAATGTGGGAGATGTTTCTCATGCTGTTTGTCCAGCCCTTGGGCGACTTAGAGAGGCTGTATAATATAATTAAGAATACAAACTCTGGAGGTATCTGCCTTCTTGCAAATCCCGTATCTCCATTCCACAGCAGTTGTGACCTTGGGCAAGTTATTCTTTGGGCCTCAGTTTCCTCTTTTGAAGAACGGGTGTAGCGGCTGAACCACTTCATAGGGTTGTGGTGAGGATTAAATGACTTAGTGTACGCCAAGCTCTTAGGATGGTATGCAGTACTCAGTAAGCTCTTCTGCATTCAGGAGGAGGGAAAATGACTCAAAAGCCGATCAGCAGACCTGGAGGTAGCCTCCTCAGCACACCGTGTGATCACCATTGCTGTGAAATGCCAACCAGAGCAAGAACAGGAACTATGGCTTTAAAGCTAAAGTCTGGTGAGCCAGGACAAGGCTTTCATTCTGGGAGAATGTAGCTAAATGTTTAGGCCTGCCCATCTACTCGTTCCACAAATACGGCGATTCTTCCTCCTCGCTGAGGCTCCAAGGGTGGCCACGCTGTCTGCCAGGACACACTGTGCTCCTTGTTCCCCTCTGCACTGAGCCCTCGCATTCAGAACACTCATTAAACACACTTCAGATTGGATTTCAGAGTCCTGACTCCAGGCCGAGAAGAGAATGGGCCCTTTCAGCTCCTTCACTGTAATTTAGCTACATTATAACCACAGCATCATTGGTATAGAACTGCTCTTCCTTCATGCCAAGACTTTGCGTGTGTGCACACATGCGTGTGATCGGTGGTGGATTTCTGTTTCTTTCCAGCAAACCAGTAATGCAGTAAGAAAAAAAAGAAAAATGTTTACGGAGAATTTGGCTATTCATAGAGCTGGCTTTGTCTGTGCTTGACTTTGAGCAAGTCATTGTCCTTTGATCACATTTAGAAGTAGATGAGTAAAAAATTCCAAAATGCAGCAAACTTTAAAAACTCTTGACATATTGTTATTTTAAATATTCATTAGGCAGGGAATAAAATATCACACAAATACTGAATAAGGCAAGTATAAATCAGATTAAGACTGCTCAAGGAAAGTATTACGCCCTTCCCAGCAAGAGAAAATGTTTGCATTTTCCTTATGTCTATTTACTTTGGCATTTCTCTCTTTGGGTTCAGTGATATAATTAAACCTCAAAAGTTCATTCAGCCAGCTGAGCTTGAACTTTCTGAAAATACACCTGAATACCACACACTTGGCCTCCAAAATTATTATTCCATAGGAAGATGGAAAGTAGATATTTTCCTGATTTTAGCTTAACATTTGAACAGAAAGGTGAAGACTTTGTAAAACAATGCCACCAAATGTGGTTCCTGGTTCTTCTCCTTTCTCAAGTCCGGGCAGTGTTCTTATACCATAGTTCTTGAAACACAGCCTTTCCCCAAGAACCAATCTCTGAGGTTCTTTGAGAGCTTCTAAAAACATTAAATGAAAGAAAATTACTACATTAAGTGTTTACAGGCACTTTCAAAAGAAAACATTTTTAATGTTTTTTTCAATTAGTAAGGAGATTGGGAACATTTTCTCAATCCTGAAAAGATTTTTAAAAACTTTTTTTTACACATAAGGCTTTTAAATTTTAAAGATTTGTAAATCAAAGTGTGAAAAACATAGCTTTCAGGATCCTTTAAGAATTCTTGGCTCTGGAGTCCCCAGAAAAACTCCCAAACATATACTTTTTATTTTTCATATACTTCTCAGGTCTAATATTCTGTTAAGAGTGGAAGAGAATGAGGTGGGAGTGGGCTCCAGGTTTGTGTATCCGCAAGGAGGACAAAGTTCTAATCAAATAGTACTTATCTCCCTTTGCTCGGGTTAATGTAAGCATAGAGACTAGATTTAGGGAAAAGAAACTAACAAATAAGTGTATAACCAAAGTACAAGACGCATATCCAATAGAGACAGAAAGTAGATGGTACAGAAAGTAGAAAGGTGGACCCCAGGGCCTGGGAGGAGGTAGGGACAGGGTTATTGGTTACTGAGTATGAAGTTCCAGTTGGGAAGATGAAGAGAGTTCATCTTAAGTACATTCACATTGTTGCATAACAATGTGAATGTACTTAATGCCACCAAACTGTGCTAATGGTTGCATAACAATGTGAATGTACTTAATGCCACCAAACTGTGCAAATGCTTAAGATGTGTGTGGTTTACCATAATAAAAAATAATATCGAAAAAACAGTGACAATCTATTGCAGGGACTGGTAACTTTAGAGGTGGGAGAAAAAAAATGTCAAGCACCATAAAAAGTGTTTTCATTAAAAAAACAGAGGAAAACCTACCTTTTGGTTTTCCAATGAACGAAGCTATTACTATTAGGTATAAAAATGTATGAGATTACATTTGAGAGCAGCACAGAGTGAGTATCATCAGGTCATGACTTCGATGCTTAGCTTGTCACTTACCGGCTACGTGCCCAAGCAAGTTACATGGCCTGCCTGAGCACTGATACTCCCATCTGAACAACGGAATAATGATATCCCCTAAAGAAGTGGCTAGGAGAATTAAATGAGGTAAAGACGCATAAAGCGCATGTAGCAGGTAGTCAATAAATCATAGTTAACTAGCATGCTTCATTTTTAGTTGAAACCTTTTCCAGGTTATTTCCAACTTTTGATCGCTATGAAAACTCCTTGAGTATGTTAAGCCTTACGATACTTTAATCAACTATAACTTTAAAACTTTTACTTTCCCTTATATTCCAGTATCTTCTATTGAGGAATGAGATAACAGGTATAAGGGGGAGGTGGGGGCGGGGGACGACACATAGTCTGAATGATCTACAAACTGGAAAACCACTAAAAAGCAAAAAAATTATGTGTTCACCATTGATGGCAGTCCTTTCCCATCAGCAACTTGCTAGAATAAGACAAAATATAAGCACACAAACCCTAGACTTAGGAAAAAGAAACATACAAATAAGCATAGAACAAAAATATGGAAAGCACAACCACAAATACTAACGGCCTACTAGAAGGACTCAAAGAGTCTGAATTAAACACATTTTTTCCTTTGACTATCAGACAATAAGCCTCTTGAGTGCTAATAACCCCCGGTGCTCACAAATAAGGTCATTCTATATGGTTTACATCCCAGATTCTTTAAATTTTTACAAACTTAATACAAAGAAACGCTGATTAGCCAGGATCTAGTTAAGTTGCTGATTCCAGTAGAGCAATGATTCCAAGGGGAATCAGATAATCAGGTTCACCTGGAAACTTCAAATCATCCACAACCTCTAATCTCATACATACCTAGAGTCCCACATGCACAAAGTTTGGAAAAGTAACCCTCAGTGATTCTGATTCATGTATACATTCATGGCACACAAGAACTTAGAAACCACACAACTTACCTTTTATGACCTTCTTCTCAAATTCGCCTATTTGAATACCTTGATGAAATTTTTTCATGACAATTTCCTTGTATGTCTTTGCTGCATTTGACCTCTGTCACTTATGATTACTATCTGATTTATCATATAAACGATTCCCAAATAGCTTCTCAAATCAGCTCTATCAGAAATAGTCATCTTCTACTAAATCAGATTTGTCACTCCTCGACGCAAAATGCAGAGTAAAAGTCAGTCTTTTACAAGGGAAAACAAGGTCCTGGTGACGGGGGAGGGTGGGTGGCGGTGGCAGGGGGAATCTGCTCCACCCCATGTCACCAGTCCAAGCCCATATCCAATTGCTCTCCCTCTCGTTCACTCGGCTCCAGCCACAGAAGCCTCCTGGCAGTTTTTTGCGCTTATCAGACACACATGTGCCTCAGGGCCTTTGCACTGGCTGCTCCCTCTGCCTGGACTGCTCTCTCCATAGAAATCTTCATGGATCATTCCCCCACTCTTTCAAAACTGCACAAATGTCAGCTTCTCAATAGGGTTGACCCTAAACACCCTACTTAAAACTATAATTTGCCCCCACACCTCCATCCCTCTTATTCCACTCCTTTTCGTTTTTCACTTTCACTTATCATTCTGCAGCATCCCAAACAATGTACTTCTTTGTTTCTTATACATGGCTGTCTTTTTTCTGACAGGATGCATGCTTTGCTAGCACATGGATCTTCATCTGTTTTGTTCACCAGAACAGCATGATTCACAGTGGGTGCTCATAAAGATTTGGTGAATGGATGAATGAATGAAATCACTTTAAAGCCATAATTCTCTTAGACTATAACAGCACAGTTTTGTTTTGTTTTTTAACAAAAACAACTGTAAGATGGGGTCTAGTATCTAAAGCCAATTTGAGAATATATTTTTATTTCAAAAAATTGTTGCGCAAAGAGCCGACATCTTCCAAAAGCCATAAATACAAACCACTTATAAAGGGCCAACCATAGGGAAAATGTGAAAAGAGAAATGAGAAAGTACAGAATGACATTCTACTGATCAGGAAACACGTCAAACTGGGCAACAATACATGACAAGACTAGACTGACACAGTGAAACCGTCATATCACTCATAAGAATTGGCCACGTGGTCTCTCTACCTTACCCCTCAGATGGCTTTTCCAAGTACACAAAACATGCAAAATAAAAGGATGGTTTGTGTTCTTTCAGATACTGTTCAGAGAATACATCAATGTGTTGACTGTTTTAGGGGATCCGAACAATAGTTTCCTTTTGAGCAGGTTCACTAGTTCCCTGTTGTGTGATTATTTCAAAATCTGGTAAAGAGAAGGATGTCTTGGATTTAGCACATTCTGTTGTTAAGTCGTACTGGTTTTTGGTTCTTGGCTCTCTCTGTTCAAAGGCCTTGTTATAAAGCCTTATCTTAAAGCTGCACATTCCAGCAATCACCATCTTAACGATACTTCACCCTTATGCAGTATCTCCACTGCTCAAAGTTAGCGGTGGGGAAATATAAACCAAAGACAGATAATAAAAAGCACAAGTACAGATTACACCTTTCAAATAAAATCCTGCCTAATCGTAAACTTACAAAATTGAGTAACAAGGGCAGCCTCCAGGGACCTAATATCAGCATTGAGAAAAAAAACCATATAGGAAAACATATGGGTGTTTCTGAAAAAACAAAACCAAACATTTAAGTGCTCTTTGAAAACAGTCCTCTATGGTTGCATAGCATTCGAGATGTTGACCTGCAGTGGCACATTACAGCAAGGGATGCACATGACTGAAAACTGAGTGTATCTCCCCCTTGATCAAGTTTGCGCTATTCAGAGTAACAGCATTCTATCAACAGTGTGTAGTCATTAGATGCATTTTATCCAAATTTATAAATAATTACATTAGTTCTAAAAACAAACTAAAATACTAGAGGGTAATAAGTAAGCATGTTTTTGAAGATTCTGCCATTGTTGAACATTTAATACATCCTGATAGAAGAAACAAGAGTTCACAAGTTTACCTAGAAATCAGATAGACTCAATTCTGGCTGAGATCAGTCTTTCACTGTCTAATTCCTTAACCATGTGAGATGACTTTAACATATTTTAAACTGATGCCACAGGCCAAAAGAAAAACTAATCAGAGTCCCATATACTCATAGGTATATGCCGGCACTCTATTTTACAAAAACACGGTGGAAATTATGTATTATTCTGTCTTCCTTAAAGGCATAATTATGTCCAAATTACACTAAAACAGGAGAGGAGACTCAGGATTGAATACATATGTAAAAGAAAGGAACAAATTGATGGAAACAGAAGGCAGAATGGTGGTTATCAGGGACTGGGGGATGAGGGCATTGTTTTTTAATGTGTAGAGAGTTTCAGATTTACAGGATGAAAAAGTTCTAGAGATTTGTTTCACATCAATGTGAATATACTTAACACTATTCAACTGTATTAAAAATCGGTAAGGTGGTAAATTATATATATATATGTTTTATATATATATTTTACCACAATTTAAAAACGAAAAGCAAGGAAGACTAAATCTCAATCTTTCCTTCATGATACTATAGGCCAAGATGGCTTATTAACTTCATGGAACAAAACTGTAAAGCAGAAACAAAATACTATAGACAGGGAACACACATGCACTTGAATGTTCTTTTGCATGTATTTATTACTGAGTGAGCCATTTGTGTCTTTATTTTGATTTTCATTCATTTTTCAAAGTAGTCATCTATTAATGGATTGCCCAATGGAAAATTTTCAAAAGCATTTACTATATCTTTAACAGCTTCATTTTAACTCAGTGTGCCTCCAAGCCTGTCGGGCAAACCTATGAAAAGCAGCCGATGAAACAAGCTTTGTTTTCTCTGCTGAAATGCCCTGTGGCTCTTTCAGGATATTAGGAACAGTGCAGCTTTCAGACCCTGGTGGTTTCAGTTTTTCTTTTCCCCTTTTTCAAACGCGAGACATAACTCTAACCAACATACTGTGTTTTACCAACCCCTCAGCCACAAATTCTTTCTGTGTGACAGCTCTATCAAGACCAAACTGGAAAAGCTACAAATATTAAGATAAATAAATATTCTTGAGAAATCTGAGTATGTATTCAAGAAGGTGCCTCTCTCATTTATCAATGCCTCTGACACACATGTAGTATTGAACTAATGAACACGATTCTGAGTTCGCAGGTACAAAACGGATTAGCAAAAGGCAGGACTAGCATTCCTACTGGACTCCCCTGGATTTCAGTTGTAACCCTCTACCCAGAAGTCAGCATCGGTTCACCAATGAAGCAGCTGGACAAGTTCTAGGAAGACTGTTTACTCCAAAAATGACCAGCCTAACCTAAATTTAATCAGCAAGCCAATGAGGCAGACAAGAGCCTTCAATTTTAGGAATACCGTATGGTTCCCCAGGAACAGTACATTAAGAGTCAGAGAGCCAGTAACAAAGACCGACAGTTTTATTAATCAAATCAGTAATGATAAATGTAAGAATGAGTCTGATGATGTTGTAAAAACATTAAATATATATTCCGAGAAGTATTCTTTTCAGTACTCATGTTAAGAAGGCTTAACATAGTTAATATAGGAAAGAAATAATTTTCCCCATTTCAACATCAATGTATAGACTCAGCACTCCTGGTACAACAGACTGATTGCTTGTTGTCACCCCAAATTCATATGTTGAAAGCTAATCTCCAGTGTGATGGTGTTAGAAGGTGGGCCTTTGAAAGATGATTAGGTCATGAAGGTGACGCTCTCATGAATAGGATTAGTGCCCTAATAAGAGAGACCCCTCAAGACCTCTCATGTCCCTTACACCATGTCAGAACACAGCAATAAGAACCAAGACTGGTTCTTCTGCCAGCACCCTGATCTTATTTAGACTTCTCAGCCTCCAGAATTGTGAGAAAAAAATTTGTTGTTTGTAAGCCACTTAGTCGATGGTTTTCTGCTATAGCAGCCCAAGCTTATTAAGACCCCTGGGTGACTATATCAAAGCAAATTTTACATTAAAGTGAGAGGGAAAATTTACGCATCTTATTTGGAATCTTGCCATCCAGAAAGAATAGATCTGCTATCGCCCTTCTGCAGAGGTACTTGCTGAAAGATGGAAAGATTCATGAAGAGAAGTGAAGGACACCTAGACCTACCAGGTAGAAGAAACAGGACCCAGCAAAGAAAATTAAACATTAGAGAAAGTTTACATCTAGTTCTTCACTTCCTAAGAATGGGAAAAGGAGACTAAACCTGGGACCATTCAAATGACAAACACTGCGGATGCAGCTGACTCCAAGCTCAAGAGCAGCTAGTGTTGTGGCTGATAACGGAGAGTTGTTTTGTTGCTTCAGCCAGTAGAAACTGGACAGGGTTATGGCTCAAAAAGCTAAGGAAAAGTAAAAAGTAACAGGAAAGGAGATTTTCAGCTTAGAGAGAATGAACCTTCTAATCTAAAAATATTCAACAGCTTAAGTTTGTCTTAGAAAGAAATGAGCTGCTACCTCCAGCAGGATTTAAATATAAATGGGATAACAGAGTAGATGCTGGTGTTAAGGAAAATGCCGCTCT
>NW_006434373.1:11700178-11710578 GCF_000325575.1 Pteropus alecto
TTTTCCCTTCCTCTGGGGGAGACCAGGGTTAATTTTTTTTTTTTTTTTTTTTTTAAACAAAGTTAACAGTTCTAAAATATAATATGATGCTGGATATTCTGTATCTAATTAAGCTTTCAGGTGCCATCAAATACTAAGCTACTGTGATCCATTGGGGAAATGGAAAATCACTTTAAACAACATAGTTTGAGCAACTTAGAAGGAATAAACAGATCTATGAATTAATGAGGATTTATATGTATATGTGTGTGTATTTTCACAAGAAAACTTACAAATGGTCTAGTGATCTGTATCTCGAATAAAGATTTATCTTGTGGGAAACAGCTGGTTTCCTACTGTACCTGGTACTGTCTGTCTGTCCAGGTTGAACTCGACGCTGGTGCTTCACCCAGCTTCCAGGACCCAGACCTTACCGTACCTTCCACACATACTCCCCCCACCCCAAAGGAAACAGTTGTCATTACTATTTAAAGGACACTTGGAGAAGTTTGCCATTTTTTGAAAAAACTATTCCACCAAGTCAAGTCTGCTTAAACTCTGTAAGTGGTGACAAAATTGAAAATGCATGATAGTAAAGAGACATCTGAAAAAAATATAAAGATAGTAGGATTAAGGAATGAAGGAGAGGGAAGGCTATAGTTTGAGATTTCCCATAAACTGGATTAAATTTTGGTCCAGAAGGAAAGAAAAAAGACTATCAAATAAATTGTTTTTATAGAAGGAAGAAATCTTTATTTTTCCCAGCTTAAAGAAAAATGCACTGCGATTAATCACGGTCATTTTAGTAAACACCAAAAATAAGTTGCTTTAAGTCGCTAGTATGATGAACATTCAAGGCCTTTCACATTATGTCAAACACCTTGGGTGTTCATAAACATCATCACTGAGTCTAATGAGGTCTCCTGCAATTGTTCAGCTGAATACAAGTTATATACCTTAAATTTAATATAATGTAACTGACTTTGTATTAAGCATGTTGTTCTTTAGAAGTGTCTTATTGTCAAGATAAAAGACAAATACTGTATATACTGTATGATTAGACTTATATAAGGCATTTAGTATAGAAATTCCATCAACATGCAACAGAAACTGTATTCACCGAAAGACATACTGTAGCCCCATGTTAGAAACAATCCAAATGTTCCTTATCAATAGAACAAATAAATAAATAGTGGTGTTCATTCCAGCGATGAGAATGAACACAATATTGACACAAGTAACACCATGGATTAATATCACAAACATAATGCCAAATGAAAGAATTCACACATATGAAATATGTTTGATTTCACCGATCGTGGATCCAGTTGTCATACTAACCTATGGTATTAAAAATCAGCACAGTAACTGTCCTTAGGTGAAGCGATGACCAGGAGGGGTCACCAGGAGGAACTTCATTCTCTATTACTTGATCTGAGTAATGGACGCCTGAGTGCGCTCGTCTTGTGATTTGGGGATGTTTCTGTATGAGTATTATACTATATTAATATTTAAGTTATTGCTATAACTTGATAGAATTCATTTATTATGATTGACCTAACTCTATGCTCTTGAAATCTGACAAATACCTAAGTCCTGGATTATCATCCCTCTAGGCAGCCTTCTGCAACATTAACATGTAGTTTGAAACAGCAATCTGCCACACTGTCCTTACAAACGCCCTGCTTGTGGAATATATTCTGGATATCCACAAGAATGTTGATTCTGTCTTGTATGTTACCCTAAAGTTGACAGCTTCTCCTTGTTGCCTCTTTTCCTTCCCTCCAGTGTTGAGTCTGGGAGGAGGAGAAGGAAAAAGACAACCTACGCAGCTGATGCTCTGTGGGTTTCTGCCAAGATCACTCCCCGGGTGGGAGAAGAATGAGAACGAGACAGTGAAGGAGCTGCTCTCCATCCCATGCCATGTCCTGGAAATTCTATTTCCTGTTACTACTACTTGGGTAACAGTAGCTATGCAAAGTGTATAAAGGGTGAGAGAACCACCCTCTAGTACTGACCTTCTACTGAAGTATATATTTCTTAGCATCCAAAAATAATAAAAATCATGTGCTTCAAGGATTTCTAGTACAAATAGAAAACATACAGCGTTGACATATCTGCCATAAAACGTCAAAGGAAATCCCATAATATAAGGTTTCAAGATAGTGCTGTTTAACTATTATTCTGTAATAATAACTGCCACTATGCAGCAAGTAATTTTTTTTCCAGGAATCTTCCTTACAGATTATTTACCAATCAGGCTGAGAAAACTTTATTTTCCAATGGTTCATGGCAATGTCCTGAAATGCTTTAACATTCACATTCTCTACCCAATTTGACTAAGAAACTTCAATTAACTTGTTAATGTCTCAAAAATAAAGAGCGTTAGACACAGCCAATAAACAGAACCCCGCAATGCCCTCCGCAATAATGAAGAAGGCAGCCAAGAGTCATGGAGGCCAATAGGTCAGTAGTCTTGACTGGATAGTGAAAAGCAGAAACACAGCTCCCTGCAGACCCCTAGAATGGGTCTCAGGTCATCGGAGCCTGATGCTTCCAGGGGTCTTTACTGGCTCATAGTCGGGGGGAAAAAAGGAGTTGGAAAGGGAATGGATGTGAAGGCAGAGGCTATGGAAGATTTTCAGAAACACATATCAGGTTTGTCAACACATTTTGATCAGAGAAAATAGACCAGTGAGTGCTTCAGATTTTTTTCTGATGATGGTAAACATTTCTTTTTTTTTCTTTTGAGGACCTTAGAGAAGGAGGTATGTAAAGTGAGCATATCAAAAAGTAGACTCCAAAAAATGTCAAATCATTATTCCATCCAACTCCACAGACTCAACTGATAGAACATGAATTTCAGCTTGGTAACAATTTGCAGACAGTTGTAAGTTAAATGTGAAAACTCTGAATACCAAGGTTACACACTACAAAATAAATCTTACATAAGGAGCAGCGGGAACTGTACTTTCCTTGTCCCTATTGCCAAAACACACAAGTTGGATTAGGTGTGCCAAGATTTCCTCATGAAAATGGGATTTCCTTCATGAAAGACTGGGCGATAAAGTGTAAGAGCAACTTAAACTTTTTTATTTCCAAGTCATAAATTAAAACACAAAGGAAACCAAGAGCCACTAAGAAAATATCTCCAAAAGCAGCACTATACAAGAACTCAAATTTATAAATGAAATAAAGTGAAGAACTGTTCTGACCCTTAAGTCACAGACTTTAAGAGCGAATTTCCTAGTGTATTGAATACATTAAACAAGTAATACAACTCTAACTTATATTAAATTTAGACATAGTTCAGTTGTGATGCATCTCAGAATGTATATTAGTTATAAATATAAAGATGACTAAACTCTATTCTGGCTCTGTAGTATGTAATTACTTTGAAGTTAACTTCCTTAGAGACTTAAAAAAGAACTGTTGACACTCAAAAGGAAGATAAAATTATGGGGCTTTGCAAATATTCTCTGAATTACTCTAGAAAGGGAGAGAATTTTTGTTCCCTCAAGAGGCTGAATAAAGTTAACAATAAAGAGTAAGAACATAAGTTTTTCTGTTATGTTTATAGTAGCAAGAGACACTAGACTTATTTTTGTTGTTGTTGTTTGAAGACCTGTGTTTCTAGTCTCCTTTAAAAGTAAAAAATTAATAGCCAGATATGCACCAATTAGAGAAACCTAAAAAGATGGCCTTCAGGAATTTTCCTTTAAAACGAAGCAATACAGAAAGAACCGATAAACATGTAGATCAAAACAAGTACGTAATATTTTCATGCATTAGGAAGAGGCTAGAAAATATTTAATGAACATAAATTCAACATATCTATTATTGATATAGCAATAGTAATAATGGGAGTCTCGAATGAGAAAAAAGACTACCTTAAGTAACCCCATCTTGAGATCCGGCAGAAAACTCAGCAAGAAAAAGAAAAAGCTCATTATGAATCAATGAATTTCTCATTCTAGAGACTATCTGAACCACATTTTAAATGAAATCTAGTTGGCCTGATTGCAGTACATACTAATGAAAATTGCAACAACTCTAAAATCTTCTACGAAATATGTGTATAGCAATTCCTCTCAACTCCAACCATAAATCACCTCCCCACGAAGGTGTTAAAAGAATGTATCGATCACTTTATTATTAAGCAAAAAATGCTTTATTTCACCACAAATGATGATGACAAATGAGATAAATATACCCACATCTGTAATGTAATTCTGTGCATTGTTGATATTAATGTGTGTATGCTATGTATGCGATATGTGTATGTGCATGTTTTCAGTTAGTTGGGTTTGGCTACCTCTTGTGCAAATACATACAACAACAACAACAACAAAAATTAAAATTTTGTAAATTCCACAGTACTAGAAATTCCATTTGAGCTGGGATTCTTGGACAATTCCCAAGCAACAGCCTCTGCTCTATCAATGCATTCTTCCATGTTCCTCAAGAGTTTACCTTCTGCCAATAAGGAGCACCTGTCTTGCTCACATGGCATTCAAGGAACAACACTGGGCCAAGGAACACTGACAACTAAAAAGGACGACAGCACAGTACTATGGCTGTTGCAAAGTAAGGAAGAGAGGGGCCCAAATCAGAATTCCAGAGGCAGGCCAGTGTTCTGGGAGTCGCTGCACTTCACCAAAGATTCTGCACATGGGCAGTATCTTTTATGAAGTACCTCTCCAATGTTGCTGTCTGTTGCACCCTATGCATACATACATATGCTGCCTACAAGAGACTCACTTCGGATCAAATACACGCACACGGACTGAAAGTAATAGCTGGAAAGAGGCATTTCATGAAAATAGAAACAAACAATACTTATATCAGACAAAACAGACTTTAAAACAAAGGCTATAAGAAGAGACAAAGAAGGGCATTTCATAATAATAAAGAGTTGAATTCAACAAGATAAACTCTTGTAAACATTTTGCACCCAACGTAGGCGCACCTAATACATAAACCAAATACTGACGGGCATAAAGGGAAAGATTGACGGTAATACAGTCATAAGGGACTAACACCCCCACTGACATCAATGGATAGATCATCCAGACAGAAAATCAACAAGGAAATAGTGGCTTTAAATGACACACCAGACCAGATGAATTTAATTGATATTTTTAGAACATTTCATTTATAAGTGGTAGAATATACATTCTTTTAAAGTGCGCAGGAACATTCTCCAGGATAGATCACATGTTAGGCCACAAACAAGTCTCAATAAATTTAAGAAGACTGAAATCATATCAAGCATCTTCTCCAATCATAATGGTATGAAACTAGAACTCAATTACAAGAAGAAAATGGAAAACACATGAGCACATGGAAGCTAAATAACATGCTACTAAACAATGAATGGGTTAACAATGAGATCAAGGAAGAAATCACGATACCTTGAGACAAATGAAAATGAAAACACAATGACTCAAAAATCTGTGGGACACAGCCAAAGCAGTTCTCAGAGGGAAAGCCATAGCAATACAGGCCTACCTCAAGAAATAAGAAATTTTCAAATAAACAATCTAACCTTAAACCTAAAGAAACTAGAAAAAGAACAGACAAAACCCAAAGTGAGAAGAAAATAATAAAGATCAAGAGCTAAAAAAAAAAAAGAGACTAAAAATAATTACAAAGGATCAATGAAACTAAGAGCTGATTATTTGAAAAGATAAAAGTGATAAACCTTTAACCAGACTTATCAAGATAAAAAGAGAGGGCCCAAATAAATAAAATCAGAAATAACAGCAGTGATAACTGACACCACAGAAATACAAAAGAATGTAAGAAAATCTTGTGAACAATTATATGCCAACAAAACAGACAACCTGGAACAAAAGGATAAATTCCCAGAAACATACAATCACCCAAGGCTGAATCAAGAAAAAACATAAAATCTGAACAAACCAATAACTACTAACAAAATCAAAACAGCAACAAAAAAACTACTAACAAACAAAAGTCCTAGACCAGTTGGCTTCACAGGTAAATTTTACCAAACATTCAAAGAATTAATAGCTATCCTTTCAAACTATTCAAAATACTGAAGAGGATGGAAGGCTTCCGACCTCATTTTACGAGGCCAGCATTACACTGATTCCAAAGCCATACAAAAGACATTACAAAAAGAGAAAATTACAGGCCAGTGAACACAGATGCAAAAATTATAGGCCTGATGAACACAGATGCAAAAATCCTCAACAAAATATTAGTAAACCAAATTGAGCAATACATTAAAAAGATCATATACCATAACCAAATGGGATTTATTCCTGGGATGCAAGATTAGTTCAACATCCACAAATCGATTAATGTCATACGCAACACGAACAAGGATAAAAATCATGTGATCATATCAATAGATGAGAAAAAGCATGAAACAAAATCCAGCATCCATTTATGATAAAAACTCAGTAAAGTGGGGATAGAAGGACCACATCTCAATATAATAATAAAGGCCATATATGACAAACCCACAGCTAAAACTCTACGGTGAAAATCTGAAATTTGTTTAAGATGAGGAATAAGAAAAAGATGTCCACTTTCACCACTTTTATTCAACATAGTATTGTAAGTCTCAGCCCAGCAATCAGACAAGAAATAAGAATCATCCAAATTGGAAAGGAAGAAGTAAAACTGTCATTATTTGCAGATGACATGATACTATATAGAAAGAACCCTAAGGATTCCACTGAAAAAAGCTATTAGAATAAATGAATTTGATAAAGGAGTAGGATACAAAATTAATATTCAGAAATTGGTTGCATTTTTATACACCAATAACAAACTATCAGAAAGAAATTAAGAATCCCATTTACAATTGCATCAAAAAAATAGCTAGGAATAAATTTAACCAAGGAGGTAAAACACCTGTACTTGGAAAATTGTGACGTTGAAAAAAGAAATTGAAGAAAATACCAATAAATGAAAGCATATACTGTGCTCACGGATAAGAAGAATTAATATCACTAAAATGTCCACACTACCGAAAGCAATCTCCAGACTCAATGCAATCCCTATCAAAATAACAATGGCATTTTTCACAAAACAAGAACAAATCTAAAAGTTATGTAGAACCACAAAAGATCCCAAATAGCCAAAGCAATATTGAGAAAGAACAAAGGTGGAGGTATCACACCAGTGATATCAAATTATACTACAAGGTTATAATAATCAAAACAGCATAGTACTGGCATAAAAACAGACACAATGTTTGGTTTTGGAACAGATCAATGCAACAGAATAGAGAGCCCAGAAATAAATCCATGCCTATATGGTCAATTAATCTATGACCAGGGAGGTATAAATATACAATGGGGTAGAGACAGTTTCTTCAATAAATGGTGTTGGAAAAACTGGACAGATACATTAAAAAAAAAAAAAAAAAAGGTGAAATTAGCACTTTTTTACATCATATACAAAATGGATTAAAGGCTTAAATTTAAATGTAAAACTGAAACTATAAAACTTCTATAAGAAAACATAGGCAGTAACTTCTTGACACTGCTCTTAGTAATATTTTTTTGGATATGTTTCCTTGGCCAAGGGAAACAAAAGAACAACATTTTAAATGGGGCTACATCAAACTAAGAAGTTTTTGCACAATGAAGGACACCATCAATAAAATGAAAAGACGACCTACTGAATGGGAGAAGATATTTGCCAATGATACGTCCAATAAAAGGTTAATATCCAAACTATATTAAGAACTCATACAACTAACACCAAAAAGACAAACAATCTGATTTTAAAATGGACAGAAGATCTGAATAGACATTTCTCCAAAGAGGACATACAGATGGCCAATAGACATGAAAAGATGCTCAACATTACTAATTATCAGGGAAATACAAATCGAAATGACAATGAGATATTACTTCGCACCTATCAGAATGGCTATCATCAATAAAACAAACAACAAATGTTGGCGAAGACATAAGAAAAGGGAACCCTCATGTACTTTTGGTAGGACTGTAAATTGGTGCAGCCACTATGGAAAATAGTATCAAGATTCCTCAAAAAATTAAATATAGAACTATCATATGATCCAACAATTCCACTTCTGCGTATTTATCTGAAGAAAACAAGAACACTAATTTGAAAAGATATATGCATCTCTATGTTTGTTGAGCCTTATTAACAATAGCCAAGATACAGAAGCAACCTAAGTATTCACTGATAAATGATTAGATAAAGAAGACGTAGTACATATATACAATAGAATATTGCTCTGCAAAAAAAGAGAATGAAATCTTGATATTTGTTACAACATGGATGGACCTTGAGGGTATTATGCTAAGTGAAATAAGTCAGAGAAAGACAAATACTATATGATTTCACTTATATGGGGAATCTAAAAAACAAAATAAACAAACAGAAACAAATTCATAGATACAAAGAATAGATGGTTGCCAGATGGGAGGGGATTTGGGGGGCTGGGTGAAATAGGTAAAGGGATTAAGATGTACAAATTGCCAGTCATAAAAACAGTCTTGGAGCTATAAAGCACGGAACAGGGAATACAGTCAATGATACTGTAATAACCATTTATGGTGTCTGATGGATACTAGACTTATCAGGGTGATCACTTCATAAGTTATATAAATGTCTAATCACTATGTTGTACACCTGATTAATATTTTATGTCAATTGTAATTGAAAAAAATTGAAAAATAAAAAATGAGCAAAAAAAAATAAAAAATTCTTCCATTCTGTAAGATTTCCAAATAGCAATGCTCAAACAAGTTATGGTTTTCTTTAATAACAAAGAAGTTAAAATATGAAGGTCATTTCAGGCAAGGAGGTTTTCCTTGATTGATATTTTAGAAGAGTCAACCATTTATTTATTACTGAAGGTTAATTGTTCACGGTCTTCTATCTCCACCTCAACATTAACGCATCTTTTTCCTGCAATAGCATTATGTCATTTTCCCCTTGGAATTTTCACTATTGCTGCTTCAGCCATATGTGTAACAGAACATCTATCACCTAAAGAGCATGACACCACAAAACACTGGATGAATCAGGTGGTGACTTCTGCCCTTACTCCAAAGCTGGTTTCAATTTCTTGACTTTTTAAAGACCCAACCATTTCTAAGTGTTAAGTTTAACTTATTTATGTTAACGCTTTAACATGTAACTCAGGTTTACTTTAGTCACCTAGACTCAAGAGCATTCAACATATTAACCCATTGGCTAAGGGCTGAGAAGGGAGCATTCCTTGATGACTCTACAGAAAGAAATGGAATCCTCAGTTTTAAGGCACAGGGGAAGCCAAGCAACAGGTGCCAAATGCTCAAAAGAGAAAGGGTCCTCCATTCCCTGGGGTCCGTGGTGACAGCTTGGCTCTCCCTGGCTTTCCAGACCAACAGGACTGGAGGGTTTGTATGAAGCAGACCAAGAGCCATAGGCAAATTCACATAACAGAGCTTTAAATAATGTAAAAGAAGCCAGGGAGAGGTTAAAGGGAATACGGAATCCTGTCACATTCCTCTTATATCTCAGAGGACTCCAAGTCCTTGAGTCACAGACAGTCAGAGAACCTGCAGGAGGGAGGAAATGGGGTCACCTGCACTTTCCCCAACTGGAGGAAGGTATCTCTCGGGGAGTAAATGTCAGCTCCCGTTTTGCATTCAGATTCATGGAGGACGTGGAGGAGAGAGTGTTAATGGCACATTTCCAAATATCATTAGTGCCGTCGACAGAGGACTTGGTTCCAGCAGCTCCCGTCAACCTGCAGAGTTGGTGGCTTTTTAGAAAAGAGACAAGAAGAACAGTGCCCGGATTTCTTCCAAGGTCAAAGTTCTGAAGAAATGACTGCTTTAAGACCGTTTCATTTTAAATTCAAATTATAACAAATCCTGAAGTTTTTCTAACAGTCTAAGGTGTCATGTGGATACCATGAAAGCAAGGTGAATCTGCTCATTCGTATCTGATTTGAGAAACCATGTTAGCATCTCATGATATTCACAAGGCCTAATGAGATAAGCTCCTGGGGATAAAAGAAGTGAAAAGAGAATATCTGTTCTTTTTCATTTCATTCTAATCTTCTAAAGATGATTTTAAGAATTCAGCCTCACATGGCTTAGGACAGGTATAGGTGTTATTCATAAGTGGTGACTAGCAAGTTGAGCAAAACTATATCCAGACAAACATCTGGCAGCAAGAGGTCTATGTTCAAATTGTTCTGAGGGGGTCTGGGGGCACAGAGGAGGTGCTGGGCCAATCAGAAAGTTTTTGCAGGAGTTTGCAACAGCAACTGAGAAAATGATACTGCATTTCTACTTGTGGCAGGGCTTGCGATTCTGGGCTCATGTCTGAGAATGAGAACCTTCTAGCCTCCACAGGCCTGAAGAAGCTAGAAATTCAGGTCTGCAGAGAGAGAGGAGGAGGCAGGCCCACAA
>NW_006434373.1:11710594-11741745 GCF_000325575.1 Pteropus alecto
CAGACCACGTTCAGATAACGTCACAATTCTCAACTACATTCCAACCCTGGTGTCTGAGATGTCCCTGTAGCCTGAGAATTTTCATTTTGCTTAAGTCACCTTAAAACAGTCCTTCATTTATAACCAAAGATGTCCTCTGTAATTCAGAAACACACTTTTAACTTTTTTTCCCAGTGAATATAGGTATCCAGGTTTCAAAAATAAAGACTAGGCTTGGATTTATATTTAAAATGTTCTAGAATATTTTTGCTCGAGAGAATTATGCTAAGTGAAGTAAGCCAGGCAGAGAAAAACAAATATTGTATGGTATCATTTATACGTGGACTCAAAAAAAAAAAAAAAAAAGTTAAACTCGTAGAAACAGAAGAGAAAAGTGATTGCCAGGGACTAGGGAGCAAAGGAGATAGGGAGAGGTTGGTAAAAGTGTATGAACTTCCAAGTTCAAATGAATAAGGTGGAATGTAACACATGGTGACTATAGTTGGGAATACTGTATTGGGTAACTGATGTTTGCTATAAGAGTAGAACTTAAATGTTCTCTCTCTCATACACACACACACACACACAAACATGTGAGGTGATGGATGTGTTAATTATCTAGATGGGGAAATCCTTTCACAATGTATACATATAACAAATTACCACAGTGTACACATTCAAAACCTTATTTTATATGTCACCAATAAAGCTGAGATTTGAAAAATATTCTAGAATAGTGTATTATAACAAGTTACTTGTGAAAAATAAAAATAATTTGATCCTGCCGTTATAGAGTTGAGAGTTGTCTTTTTTTTTTTTTTTTTTAACATGCTCTATTGTAGGTTTACATATAAATTTATGGAGGAAAAGGAGAGAAATAAGTGAAGATTGTAAATTTATTCTTGATTTTCTATAACAGATATTTTTCTCTTCCAAGTAAGTATATTTATTACTAATTGTTTAAAAAATGAACTCCAAAGGGTCTAATATGTGTGTATCTGAACACGTGTATTTTATATATTACACAGATCCATAAATAAAACTTCCCATATACGAAGCCCAAGGTGCAAACGATGGCAACTCATCACCTGCTGCCTGGACCTGGACATGGGCAGGGAGCTCTGGAGGAACAGGGCGGACGGTAAAAGAAACCAAAGAAAAGGTGGGGTGCGTGGGGAAGCGGTGGCAGCCTGAGTGCTAGTTTAGCCCTTCACCAGCTCACCTTTACCGCCTTGGGAGAATGCAAGACTGGACAGGGAAAGTAGCAAGAAGCCCAGAGAAGCAACAGCCACTTTCGACTGGTAGATGCTGAGGAAACACAAGGTGGTCTGGCCTTCCACACCAGGGCACCTCCCAGACTCCTCTCTCTCTGATTACGTGAGATGACAGCCAGCTTTTATGGACTAAATTGTTTTCCTTCAAACTCCTATGTGGAAGCCCTAATTTCCAGTGTGGCTAGGTTTGGGGTGAGGGAGTAATTAAGGTTCAGTGAGGTCAGATGGGTGGAGCCTTGATCTAGAAAGAGTAGTGTCCTTTTAAGAGACACCAGAGTTTACTTTCTCCCCTCCATGTGAGGACACAGGAACAAGGTGGCCATCTGCAAGCTAGGAAGAAAGTCCTCGCCAGGAACTGAATCAGCCAGCATCTTGATCTTGAACTTCCCAACATCCAGAATTATGAGAAAAATACATTTCCATCATTTAAGCCACCTTGTTTGTGGCATTTTATTAGGGCAGGCTGAGCTAACCAAGACAGCCACTTACCCCAAAAGATAGCGGGGATCAATTAAAAATTCCAATTCCTTCTTTACCCTCTTTGGAAAACAAGTGGATAGAAACAAAACAATCACCTGTAGAGCTGAAAGGGGCCTTGACTGTAAGTCAGGAGAATTCTGTCTCATGAACAAATGTCCATTTCCAAATACATTCATGGAGTTGACATCTCCGGTTCCAAGGATGGCACAGACCATTCCAACTGGAGTTTCATTTTGAAATCTCTCTCACTCTCTGGTAGCGGATTTCCTTTATGCTCAGCTTTGCTCAAAATAAACAGCTACCTCTCCGGAGGCAATGGTGGGCAGGGAGCGGGAAGGAGGCGGCACCAGGAGGTTCTCGGCACATAATGTGGCTGCGGGGCTTCCACGAGCCGCGAGTCTAACGGCCGCGAGTCTTTCTGAGAGGAAGCCCCACACTTACCCAGAGCTTCTGCTGCAAAAACTATAACATTCAGGGTATTTTTAGAATCAGCCTTACAGGTTTTCCTTCTTCGGTTTACTAATCTACCAAGAACATGGAACGAAAATAGGATGGAAAGAACACGTCTCTTTGCTTCCGAGCAGAGCTGAATTCTTCGCAATGAACCTACTGATCACACATGCTCAAATGTCAGCCCTAATTTTATCTCTGCCTACATCGAATGTGTGGCCACTCAGGTGCCACTTAAGGGGACAAGACCCGTTTCATCTAAATCTCCCAATAATATAATCCTTGGGTAAAATTATATATATGCTTGAAATGTAGTCTTTTGGAATCAGGTTGTTATTAATGAAATTTTAGCTGTGTTAACAGATGGCTTTGGCATTGAAGCAAGCTGTCACTCAAAGGTGCTTTGGTGGGAAAGGAAGAAGCGAGGATGAGGTGAGTTGGGCATGGGAAGCCCCAAAAGTGACAGAAGTGTAATGTGTGTGGGGGAGGGGCAACACTAAGGGATTCATCGCATAGCCGTTAGAGCACAGGGTCTGCCATGTGTAAGCTGTATGACCTTGAACAAGTTCTTCAACTCCTCTGTGCCTTTATTTCCTCATCTACAAAATCAGGGATGATAAAAGCACCTACCTAGCAGGGTTTTCATGGAGATTAAATAGAGGCTCGCAGCCCCTATTTTAAAAATTAAGAATTAACAGGGGCTCATAGCAAGGAGGTATAGGTGGCCGGCCGTTGTTGCTCGTCAGTGGTGTCATGGCTGTTCTTTCAGAAAGTCCACCTGCTTGAGGAACAGGATGATGGCCAAAGGCCAAGTTGAAGGGGCCGTGGGGGTGTGGGAGAGCTGGTCCCAACCAAGGGACAGGGTGGCTTCTCTTTTGAGAGGAAATCCAGAGTTCTAGAAGGAAATAAGACAAAGCCTTGGATGCAGAAACACCAGGCTCACCCCAGGGCACAGCACAATCCCAGGTGCAGAACTACAAGGATGGAGCAGGTAAGATACTAGTTCTCTTGTCTTGGTCCAGGAACAGAGTCGAGTCTACAAGAACCCCCCACACAACATGACAGGCTGCATGGCCCCAAGAAGGTGACATGGGGCTACCACATTTGCCCTGAGAGTCTACCTTTCCATAATTCATCCACCCAAACAGGGCCTTTTCCTAATTCACAAAATTGTGCCAAACAACCTAGCACCTTCCTGAGACAGGGATTGACACAAACACTGAATGAGAGAACAGACTCCAGTCAGACAGTGACACAGACAGGAATTCAACCACAGCTGACAGAGTCCGTATAACTGAAACTGTCTCCCTTCACAGGCGCCCCACGTCCCCCAGGCCTGTTACATAAGAGTGCACTTATTTTTATAGCTGAAAAGTTGGCTGTACTATCTGTAGGAGGAATAGGTCTGAATTTGCTGAAAATCTGAAACTATTTATTAATGACAATTAGATGCTGAAAACGTAAAGTTCTAAGAGCTATTTTATTTGAGGGCAATAATTATGACTCAGACTTGAAACCAAAATCGGCCTGACATTTCTTATTTCCCGACTGCTCATCTGCTGAACTGGAATTCAGAAAACCATCAGTGAATTCTCCTCATTGCAGTGACTCAGACATTAAGGATAACCTTTGCATCTCTGCTTCTCCACAACGGGATGAAGGAAGAAAAGGAGAGCAGATGAGTATTCCTTAGCACCTGTACCACTGCCTGTGTTCATCCAAGCCCTCCCCAAAACTGCCTGATTCTCCCAGAACATGCTGTCCTTTCATATAAGGCCACATATTCTCATATTTATCCTCCAAAACTTCTTTTGGAGCGGAGAACAAACAGACACAGGTAAGTGTCCTGAGTTGTGAAGTTCACACAGGCGTAAATCAGATAAGCGCTTGACCCTACATGAGTCATATTAATAGAACATCTTTGCTTAAAACATTTCATCCTTAATTTGCAATCACTGGTTATTGTGCAACTTTCTGAAAAGGCCCAAGAGGCATGTGGAGGAGCCACTCACTATCCTTTCATCCATCTGCTGCTCAGCCCTCCCTGCTGGCTCTCAGCTTCTTCCTCCCCCACATCGCCCTAGGCCTTTTCCAGGCCTTTCCCTCCAAATCTGCAAGCCATCTGCCGCCTCCAATCTGAGCCCTCAGGAAAACAAAAAGTTTCTCTTGACAACACACACATAAACACAATATGTAAAGGCGGCCTGCTGCTCTCTCTTCCCCAATCTGCTTCTTCTCCTCCCCAGAGGTGGCCAGGTCACCCCTAGGAAATGCCACTCTCTATTTGAGATTTACTTAGAGCAAATACTACTGTCATGTCCAACAACAAAGGATTCCACCACAGACTTTTTTTCATTTCTTTTCTGAGATATCTTGCAATTGTAAAATTAATAACTATTTTGGAGAGCAAATACCATTTAGCCAGCCCTGTCCTTTACATTATTTGATTCTTAAGTTTGTTGATGTGAAGAACAGAAAGACAGACACTACCATTTATTGAGCACCTATTGAATGATGCAAATTGCACTAGGTACATAATATATATCACCCCATCTAATCCTAATAGTACCTAGAGGTAGGAATTATTTGGGGGAAAATTTTTATCATGAGGTCATGTGAGAAGCATTGGGACAAATCACTTGCTTGAAAGTGTTTTTAAGATTAAATAAAGTAATCCATTTTAGTGCCCAGCAGAGTACCAGGTATACAGTAGGCTCCTGGGAAAACATTCACTCCTTCTACTTTCTTACCGAGGAGAACATGCGTTATACAATTACCTCCATGTCACACGCTGAAGGCAAAAGCGAGGGTTCAGCTTAAGTCTACGAGCCTCTACCCAGTCAGACCTGGCTCCATGCACGCACATCACCACACAGGCTCTTAGGCCCAGATGCATTCATTATATGCTCCAGGACACTGTACTGTAGCTTAGGAGGGCTGGTAACTGGGTTGGTCTCGGGGCAAAGAGGTAAAGGAGTTGCCCAGAAGTGACTGCCTCCCAAATCCTAAATCCAGTCTTTGTTTATGACTTTCGAAGTAGTTTTTTCTGAAGTATGTTCTTTTCCCAAAGGCTTGGGAGGGCTGGTAACTGGGTTGGTCTCGGGGCAAAGTGGTAAAGGAGTTGCCCAGAAGTGACTGCCTCCCAATCCTAAATCCAGACTTTGTTTATGATGACTTTCAAAGTAGTTTTTTCTGAAGTATGTTCTTTTCCCAAAGTGAAATACCATAAGACCTTTGGTGGAGGGAGGAGGTAGGCAAAGTATAAGCAGAGATGAGGGAGTCTGACTGGTTCTTTGCCTTTCATCCCTTCTCAGTGCTGTGCTAGGTAACTTCCACTGTATTTCTTTTTCTGAAGGCTTTCCCCTTCGATAGAACAACCTAGATTCATACTGAAGGGCCAGTAAGACAAAGCAAAACTCCTTCAACTGGGGGTGTGAGAGGACTGTTAGCTATCAGAGAGAGAGAAAACGTAAGTTCCCACAGCAGCCTAATGTCAAAGCAGGTATAATCCATTTTCTAGGGCTGTTGTGACAAAGTACCAGAAATTAGGTGATTTAAAACAACAGAAACTTATTCTCTCACAGTTCAGGAGGCCAGAACTCTGCAATCAAGGTGTCCACAGGGTTGGTTCATACTGGATAAAAGAGCCATCCTATTCCAGAGTGGTGTCATCTGTACTTATATCTTAATCATATCTGCAAAGACCCTTTTCCCAAATAGGGTCATAATTAGATGTTCCAGAGGTTATGACTACAAAATGCCTTGAGGGGCACCATTCGACCCATAACAGCCTGTCTTCCTGAGCAGCCCAAGAGAAGCCCTGCCCATTCTTCCTCCTGCTCTCTTTACCTAAATTATGTCTTTAATAAAGTCAGTAACAACAATGTAAATACATCCAGTAAGCTGGCGACACTGGCTGAGTGAAGGCAGAGAGCCCTGTGCTAGTCAAACTCTAGAATAACACAAAGACGAAGGTCAGCGGCACTCAGCCCTGTTCTGTTTCAAAATTTACTCTTGCTCTTATACAAGGGATGCTTTTTTTAAAAAAATTTCCTTCTATAAACAATGTCCCCATCTTCCAAATCCTCCTACTTTAAAACGACAAACAAAAACCTTGCCATAGCTGGTGTACTAATTATTCCATTGAGTTATGTTAACCTCTTCTTGAGTAAAAAAAAAAAAGCATCTGAAATTTCTTTATACATCATCAAAATTAGACTAAAATGTTAGAAGAAATCTATATTTTCTCCATCTCTAATCTTTACAATTTGGAGAGCAAACATGAACCTCGGCAATTTAGCAAAGACCATCTTAAAAACAGTGGTTAAACTGTGAGCAGGCAAACCTATCATTACAGTAGGCCGGTCCTGCTCATCCAAGTTTATTTTTTAAAGTACAAGTTCTCTCTGGGAGTTGAGAGATACATTTCAAAGGCTATTTAAAATTTCTTTAGAAAGAGGAGATTTTTAAAATAGAAAAAAAGGTCACCTACCAAAACACTGGAATTGCATTTAAAAGCCATCACTTCACACACGCACACACACACCCCACCACCACCACCACCACCCTATCCCACCCCACTCCCCGATTTGCCATCTGTCAGTTTTTCTTGTTCTCAGCTGGCAGAAAAAGGTTAAGAATGCTTGTCATGGAACTAAAAAACGCTCAACATTTTGCAAAAAATTCACTGCCCTAATATGAAGCAGACGGGATGGTGGTAGAAGCGGGGATTCGGATCTGCTGGCATTTTGGCAATCATATTCCTTTTAGAGAAAAACCTGAGATTAATCCCAGCCCAGCCAGCCATTCGGCAGCCACATGACCTTGATAAAGACATTGACCTTTTGGGGCTTCGGTTTCCTCATCTGTAAAATGAGGATCATACAACTTCCTTGCAGGTTTGTTGCAAAGGTTAAAACTATCACGTGTAAAAAAGTACACTGTGGGGCACCAGGCCCACAGCGGCAGTTCAATGAATGGTGGTGTTCCCGTTGCTGACTGCATAGTTACTGCTGTAATGATATCCGTCACTGTCATTAAGAAGTCCTAGATGCAAAGTCCGGTTTCACGAACTTCTCCCTGCCTTCCATAAGCCCTGACAAATAGAACCCATTTCCCACCCCCAGGACCCGGATGATTTCTGAGATGCCATCGCCTGCTCTTTTACCTCTCCTTAGGTAATCAGGAAGGAAGACGGGCTGACTTTACACCATTTTACAAGGAGGGGTAGAACAGGAAGAAAAATAAACTGCCATGGGATTCCTCTCAAAATGAAAATTTCAAACACAATAAAATCTCAAAAAACAACTTAAATGTATAGTATTTAAAAATTCTATATTTCTTTGGAGATAAAGTTACTATTTGGAGGAACTCTACATTATGACCCATTGCGCCCATTACCAGTTAAGCCACTGGTCCAACTACATAGCTCCTGCAGGTAACATTTCTTCCCATCAACTTAAAGCTACAGTTTTCCTACCTGTAACTAATATCTGCCCTACCTTGGAATGTCAGATTAGAACCTCCATAATATAAATTACTAAGATAGTAACTCTAAAATTTAATCAAGAACAGTAATCAAAAATATCTTAGCTTCAAATTCCTCAATATAATGTGCTCTGGGCCACTTAAAAGCAAATGTGCCTCAACATATGCACCACTGTATGTAATGATGACAGTGTCTGCTTCATCTACAATCCTGAATTACCACTATTCATATTTATTCTAGTCTATAGCTATAATCCTTAGAAGGAGGAGGGTTTAAGCAGTGGAATTCAGGAAATGCCACTAACTCGGCGATTCTTGAAAGAGGTGGGGGGACAGAGGTGACCTGCCTCTCTGAAGTTAATGGACCCAGATCAGGTCAGCCAAAGCTGCGACCACCACAACAGACAAAACCCAGAGAAGGGAGGTGACGTGCTGCATTACAGAAATAGCATTTTCTATCTTTATTTTTCTGCATTCCAGCAATAATTCTTACATTTAAGGCTACTATGAGAAAATATTTAATCTATTAAGTGAAATAAAAAAGCAGATAATACGGAATATATATAAAGACTAGCTCTATTAGCATAAAAATCATATATAAACACATACGAGTATAGAAAGAGATCTGAAAGGTGACACCGTACCAAGGTTTAAAGGCATTGTTTTTAAAGACTAGAACTATGGGTGATGAATGTGTTTTCTCCTTTATGCTTACTTCACTCTCTAATTATGCTATTGTAAACAAGAAATGACTTCATAAGGGAAAAACAACACCGTCTGCTGTTTGAACTAAGTTTGCCTGTTTTACGTGAGGGGCTGCCGACATAGGCTACGTCACATTACTTATCCGTAGTGCCTATTCTGTTTTCTGTCTTCCTTTTAACTTTTCCCAGTATCTGCTCTTCCTTGCTCTGCCAAACATGGCCACCACACATTCCCCTTCTTTCCACTTCTGATTCTTTTTCAAGCATTTGCCCTTTGTCTCTCATCTCGTCCCTGACTCTTCTGCTTCCCATAGATTTCCTCTAGCCCAGCTGTACAAGAGAAATATAGTGAGAGCAACAAATGAAATTTAAATTTTTCTAGTACCGATATTTTTAAAGTAAAAAAAAAACTGATGAAATTAATCTTAATATAGCTTATTTAATCCAATATATCCAAAATATTATCATTTTAACAATTAATATTTTAAAAAATTGAATTATTTTACTTTTTTGGTGGTACTAAGCCTTTGAAATCAAGTGTATATTTTACACTTACAGCACATCTCAGTTTAGACTGGCCGCATTTCAAGTGCTCGTTGTTAACATGTGACTAGTCAGACTGTATTGGTCTAGCTTATAACCCTATTTTCTATCTTTATCCACCATCCTTCCTTTATAATTCATTCAATGTACCCTCTAAGAGTGTAATAGACTTGTCAGTTTCTCCAAGTCACAGTTCTCAACGTCTGGATCAACGAAGGATGTCTTTTAAACTTGGTCCTGTAGACATAACATTTCCTGGATGAGCATCAGAAAAGCAGTGGTCTTGAAATCTATTCAATGACCAAATATTTACTGAATACCTACTATATGACGAATGCTGATACGACAGTTATTGTCCTCCAAGTCTTTATAAAATCCTCTTGGAAAGCCACATAAACAAAGCAAAATGTGATTCAAGAAATGTATGTGCTATGGAACCACAGGGAGGAAAAAATTATGATGAATTCTGTGGGTTTCTGAGCCAACGAAACCTTTGGAGACAAGTCTGTCCAAGGAAGGGGAGAAAGGGCAGTGTAAGGCAAGGGGAAAATTGCACAAAGGCTGGGAAGCATGAATTTGCAGTCTTCCGCCAAAACGACACAGAACATGCAAAAAAAAAAAGAGGATAAAGGCAGAAAGTTAGACTAGTGTCAGATAAAAGATCTACAAGTAAAACTTCAATTTAAATGCTGTGCTACGTAATTTGAACTTTATCCTGTGGACAATGAAAAATCACTGAGAGGTGTATTGCAGGAGCTTAACATCGAATTTGGGATTTAGAAACTCTGGCAGAGGGTATGGGAGGTGAAGATAGGGGAAGACAAAAACATAAGGAAAACAGGCCTCATCATTTCTAGTTAGCTGCTATTAACAAAAACAAACAAAACAAAACAAAAAAAAACAAAAAAAAAACTAAACAGAGTACTAGCAAGAGAGATAAATGAGAGGAAATCGATGTGAGAAATATTTACTTGGCAGAGGAACACTGAGACTTATGATCTGTTGTGGCCTCGAAGAAACGAGGGTGCAGATAAACAGGCGGTGGCATTAATTCACTCGTTGTGTGTCTGGTGTGGAAATCTCTCAGATGTGAGGACTGTGGGGAGAGAGAACACGAGTCAGGACAGAACCTCGGGGACACTCACACCTGGGGATCTGCGGTCGGAGTCAATGAGGCGGAGAAGTGAGAGGTCAAAGGAAGAGTGGGAGATGGACCCAATGGACCCAGGGCAAGGGATGCGTTTCAGTGGGAAAAGAAACTACTTTTCATTAGGAATTAGTTCTATAAATTCCATCAATAAATGATCGGTGTGAGTTATTTGAATTCAATTTTTAATGTTTTGTAAAATTCTCAACCTAGTTCAAAAATTAACAATTTTGTGTTAGCCAAAACTGCCTTTGAGGGGGGGAAAAAATCAATTTTTATTTCAATATATCAAATTTTAAAAGTAAAACCCTCAACCTTTGCTTTTTCTAGCTTTCTAACCTGGTAAACCAGTTTATAAATGAATTAAACTGTATACTGAAATTAATGAAATGGCATGTTAGTCACATGAGAGATGACTAGACTGTGCATCTTTTGTGAAGTTTAATTCTCCACAACTCACCAACTGTGTGACTAGTCTCGTAGCTTCTCTGAGCTTTGCCTCGTTTCTTCCCGCCTCTTGCCCCCCTTAAAGTAAGAGCTAGAGTGGGTCGGGCAAATGTTCCTCTTTTCCCCATTTTTAACACAGGCAGTCCTCACTTTGCATGATTGATATGCACCAATTTCAGGTACCACAGTTCAGTTAAATAACACTGGTCTCCCAAAAACATGATTCAAAATTAAGTTAATACCATGAAGTGAAATTTCATGGTATACTTCATTGTGAATAACTGCATAAAGCAGAGTCTTACTGCTAGCTCTTCAGTCCACAAAGCACTCCATAAAAAACTGTAAGTAGCTTCAAAAGATGTTAATAATCTATAACCATTTTTTAATAATTATTTTTCCCCACCTGGTCTTTAGATAAAAATCATAAGAAAAACTCCTGGTGAATTTGGATTAAAAACAAGATCCTTCAGTTAAGCAGCTAGAAAGTCTGATCCCATTAACCATGAAGTCATTGGCTTCTAATAATCGGGTCTAGCAAAGAGAAGCTTCTGGAAAGGGGCTTGGGCCCCACCAATTGCACACAGAGATTAATCTACCGGTAGAGGTAGGGGACGGGGAGCTTATATTTTTTCACCAGACCTGAATCGATTCTCAGCAGCTTTGCTAATAATCACGTCATTTCCCAAAATAAACACACGCGTATCCCTTAGATATGGAGTTTTCTAAATACCAAGGGAAAAGAAGAGTCAGATATTTTGACCACTGTAGTCAAATACCGAGTGAATCTGATGAAGGGAATTTGTAATTAAAGAGGCATACGTTAACTTTGAGGTCTTTCAATGTGCTAATCAAATATACTCTGGACTCTGAATTTCCTATCATCTGAATTTCCTTCCTTTCACACATATAGATGTTACTAACTTGGACCAAATTCAAATATCCAAAATTAGTGAAATTTTCCTATCTATATAAACGCATCTCCTGTATATATAAACTATAAATTCTTTTACACTGAGCATTTCAGAAGATGAGATGAGGATTTCACAAGGCCTGTTTACTAAAGCTCAGGGAACAAGTTCAGAATTGGACTTGGCTTAAAAGTTCCAACTGCTAACGGCATCCTTCATAGGCGCGTTTCCACAAATCAGAATTAACACAGTGGGAACTGAGTCCATACCTTATAAATCTTTTTGTAGGTCACTCGACTCCTCCCACAAGCCCCCCAACAAAATCCAGTGTAAGTAAAATTTCAACAGTTTCATCGAAGTATAATTCAAATCCTGTAAAATTCAGGCATTATAAATGTTCAATTCAATGATATTTAGTAAATTTGTAGGGTTGTGCAAACATCACCACAACCCAGTCCATCTCCCCTAAATGCTCAAGCCGGCTTGCAGCTGATTCCAGCTCCCACTTCCAGCCCTGGGACAACCATCTGCTTCCTGTCTCTTTAAACTCTGGACATTTCCTATAAATGGAATCAACACGTAGTCATTTGTATCTGGCTTCCTTCACTTAGCATAATGTTTTTGGGGTTCTTACAAGTTGAACCTATGGTACTGAGTTTTCTGACATTCCCTTTACGATAAAAAAAAACCCTGCTACCCAGACAGCACAGCCCAGGGAAACCCTAAAAACCCCAGCGGGGCCACCTAGTCACCTCCAGACTTCGAGCAGGCTACCACAGAGCCAACGTAGCTTGGCTCTTGTCTGCGGGAACTCTCCACACTGAGGCTCACCTGACATCTCTCATTCGCCGTCTGTCACCCTTGATTTCAAAGCACCCACAGCTGCAGCTCAGACTCTTCCTGCTTCCATACTGGTTCTGAGGGGTCGCTATTCACTAGGCTACCTGCTCTCAGGGAAGAGGAGTCTATCCCATAACTGAGGGCTGATTGTGACCATTTTTGTCCTAATGGGGCCATGAAGAAGTTCATCTGAACTCTTCATCTTCCTTTTCTCTATCTGCCCAAAGAACTACGTATGCAGAAAAAAAACGATGATGCTTGCTGAGCATGCCCATAAAGGATGAAGTCTGGCAAACAAGATCTGCCTGTGGTTGTGGAGAAGTGGCTCATGGAAAGCAAGTGACCGTCTCTGGCCACTCGTGGTCACAGTGGTTTAAAACAGGTACGTGGTGGAGGTGAGAATGCAGCAACTGGCAGAGTGGAGGAATGCAGGTGTCTTGAGACAGGAAAAATGACTAGCAGAGTGTGGCACTTGGTCCTCACAAGAGAGTATATATAAGTGGTAGAAATGAACTTTAAGTGCACTCGCCTTGTTATTCTGGAGGTTTGATTATGGCTTTCCATCAAAAGTACAGTAATAGCTAACTGGCTGGTCCCTGTTTTTGTGGCAACTGCACCGTAAGCATGGAAAATTCCCTTCTGCTTCCTACTTCCTGCTTCTCAGCCAAGGAGTTAAGGAGGGGTACAGAGAGGGTCTGCCTATGGGGTCAAAACTGAGATGTGTCTACAAATATTCCTTAAAAGGAGTCAGCTTCCTGAGAGAAAACAGCCAGGCTGATCCGTTTTGTTTGTAAAATCAGGTCATCCTAATTAACGAGGTTGCTCTGGGCAACCTTCCCACCCTTGCCCCAGCTTTCCCTCAGAGGACAGTTTTCAGTTTCTGCTTTTCAAAGAGGTCCAAGCCATATGCCACTGAGCACACGTGCACTTAAATAAACAGACAATAAAAAACATGTCCTCCTTAAGTTAAGTATTCCTCTGTGTGTTTTCAATGTACCATCATTTCTTGGCTTGTTTCTTGGCCCCCAGAAAAAGTCCACCAAAAGGTTCATACAATCATGTTAATTTATTCTGTCGAAATGCCTCTTCTTCAGGCATTAGCCCCTAAGAAGATTAAATGACACACTATGGTCTAGAAAACACTAAGCCTTTAACAATTCAAGTCCCAGGAATGTACTGGAAATATGGAAAAGTAAACAAATGCCAAGTTTCTAAGTCAATGCCAGGAAAACTCAAAATGAGACGAAAATGAGCAACACATTTTTAACGTGGCTTAGAAAACTGACACCTCCGTGTGCGTGGTGATTTCAGGCTTCTCACACTCTCCAGCAACCCCACACAATAGAAGCTCTGTTTCTTTTAATCGAACCCATCTGACTTATCCCAGAAGCAAGGTCCTCCATCTCTTCACCTAGAGAGGTTTCAGATAGTAAAAGAACACTGAAAGTGACACAGGGCCCAGAGACAACACTGTAAGCTCAACAGAGAGAAAGAAAATGCATTGAGAAGTCAGGAGCTGGTCACTGCACCTTCTCCAGCTTCGTCTTGATGCACGTGATTCCGCCGTGGCACTACTGACATTTTGAGTAATTCTTAGTTGTGAAGGGGCTGTCCTGTGTATTGCAGGATGATTAGAGGCATCCCTGACTTGCACCCGCTAGATGCCATTAGAAGGCAACCAAAACAGTCTTTAGACATTGCCAAAGAGGCCCCAGTTGAGGACCAGTGGTCCAGACCAACTACAGAATTTCAGGTTGAGACTCAGGGGATCAGCCAGGCCAAGGCCCCACCATGCAGGAGTTAATGACGTCCCTTAAAGCTACGGTCCCCAACCTTTTTGGCACCAGGGACCAGTGCTCCTATGAGAACCTAATGCCTGATGATCTGAGGTGGAGCTGAGGAAGTGATGCTGGCGCTGGGGAGCGGCTGCAAATACAGATGAAGCTTCACTCGCTCTCCTGCTGCTCACCTCCTGCTGTGTGGCCTGTTTCCTAACAGGCCACAGATTGGTACCGGTCCATGACCCAGGGTTTGGGGATCCCCGCCCTAAAGGGTAACTCCCCAAAGTGACTGAAACCCTATTTAATGGCAGCACAGAAACTAGAAGGCACGGTACCTGACCAGAACAACATTTTGAGAAAACTTTTTTCAAAGAAATGATTGAATTTTGAGAGCACCATAAATATTCAAGATCACCATAAAACAGTATTAATAATGCTGTTCTATCCTTCTTTATTTGTTCATTTTTTAAACTACAGAGGGAGCAAGGGAGACTGGCCCCACTGGAAAAGTGGCTTCCCCAACTTCTGAGATGGCAGATCTGGTGAGGTCAACAGGCAGAACGCAAAAATAGTTTACGTTTATAAAATACATCTTGCATATGTTTAGAAAATTATTTTATATAATAAAAAAATTTCTCCTGGATATCAACGTACTCAAAACATAATTTAATACAAACATCTTGGGTGCTCTATGAAGAGGGAGCCAAAGCATCTGCCCATCTTCCTTCACTGCCATTCAAAGAACAGTCTATTAAAAATAAGATAATAACGTGATTTGGATAATTACTGCCAAATCTGGAGAGACAGAGGGCCCACACATCTGACAGCAGCCCAGGACTCTAATGAAACATTCCCAGTGGTTGCCACGTGACTTACAGAAAAGCTTGATGCTATCGCTCAAACCAGTAAGACGGCATGAACTGTTTTCCCCTTACTCTGACACCTGCTAACCTAAGACCAACTTTCTCTTTGCCTTAATAAATATCTCAATCTAGATACAGTGCTGAGAGGGCAAAGGTATAGTCAAAATCTGAGTTTGGTGGGGTTCTTGGCATAATATAGGGGACCTAAAGGGACCTCATCAATAAATCCTTAAAAGATTATTTGGGAAAACAGGAAAGACTATTCAAAGGTGAGATCGGAACAAAAGAGGGCATTTTCAATGCTTCTTTAGCATTCTAGTCCCAACTGATTAGCACTCTATACTTGCAGCAGCAGATTATATGTTCTCGTTTTCTGCGTCCCAGATTAACAAAGAATTATTTAAAAATAATAAAGAGCTAGAATCGAATGCACTGATTATTAAAATAGTAATGATTTCGGCACTTTTTTTTTTTGCACATGTGGTCATGTTTCATAGCCATACCGCTTCGCCGAACAACTTTTTGTTATCACTTTCTTAAACTCTCAAACAGAATGGTTAAAGAATTACCTTTCTTGCTAAGGTTGCTCACAGGGAGGGAAGGAGAGAAGGAAAGAAGGAAAGAAAGGGAGGGAGGGAGGGAGGGAGAGAAAGAAGGGAAGAACCTTTTGTGTGGAGTTCTTACAATTTGTGAATTCAGGTTTCCAAGTTGATTACTGCAGTTAAGACTTTAATTTAGTTCTTCTGAGCCCAGACAACATCTTTATTAATATTTTTCCTTCTTTAACAATTATGCTGCCACCCAGGAGCATAACTCTACACACAAGTGCCCAAGGCTCATGAGTCTTCTGCAGAATAGGCAAGGAAAGAAATCATTTGAATGCATAATGTCAAAGTCCTCGATTCAATAGGCAGCCTCTACATTTTCATACATTTCACCTGCTGGGATCCATCTTTCAAATGGAGCCTGCCAGAGGATGCTTTTATGTCTCTTGGCTGGTAACTGTTTTATTCTCAGTACATGACAGAGAAGGTATAAAGAGAAAAGGCTGCTTTTAGCAAAGGTCAATATGAATAGGCTATCCTATGCAGAGAAAAACAGACACCAAAATTTTATAACAATGGTCAACCGTGCCTGGTAGAATTTTTCTTTCTTTTTACTTTCTTTGGGCTCAAATTTGTTTTAGACAGGAATAGGTATTACTTTCTTACTTAGAATTAAAATCAGCTAATTTTTTTAAAATTATAATATAATCAGTATTTTCTCAGGCTGTGAACTGTGGCGGCTGGAATGCCTAGGCCTGCTCACTGCACTCCCAAGCAAACCTCTGCTTTCCCATTCCACCTCTCCAGCCGGACACTGTGTGTGCAGGAGCCTCTGCATTTGGCATCCCACTGCACTTACGACAGGAGAGTCTTATTGACACAAAGCCTGAAACTTCTTACATGGACGCACAGCCTAATATATGACCAAATAAATTCCTAAAGCCTGTTTACCAGTTCCTTTATATTTCAGCATTATAGCAAGAAACACAGTAGTCCTTCATCAGCAGGGAGAACTCACCTCACTTATAGCCCTACATTATGATACAGACCAAGGCAGAATACTCTTTGATGATGCTCTAAGCTCCTTTGCGACAGGGACTTTTGTTTAACGCCTCTGTGCTTAGCTCCCATAACCAGAGAATGAACATCTGAAGAGGAAAAGACTGCGTGAAAGGTCAACAGCATAAACACACGGATAAAGACAAAAAACAAGGAGTCTGCTATATTCCTGGGAACAGCTGGCAGAACTAATTCCAAATAATTGAAAACCACGGGTAAGCCAGAAAGAATTAAGCCGATTGTCGTACCCTAGTGGAATCTTTCATACAAGTTGATGATATAAAGCAAAGAAACTTTAAGTGCAGTTCCATAAGAGGTTATGTCTCTTGCTGCGGGATTTGTGTTTCCTATGCTAGTCAGTTAAATTTGACAAATCTTTCCTGAGCCCAATCTCTGTGCAGGTCTGGGACCACCCTAATGCAGTTCTCATACTGCAAGATGCTTAAACATGAGCCACAGTTTCTTCACTTTTTCTCGGTAAGATGGGGATAACCAAACCTCCTTCAAAATACCAATATGATGACTAAAAATGAAAGTATAAACAAAAGGTCTAGTATGTGACAGGTGCTCAAACATGTAGGGTACACCCAGGGCCACCATGTAACACAGCTCTGGGGATGGAAGGCATTCCCCTCAGTCCTGCACGACCTTACGCATAAGTCCTGGATCCCCCTTGTTCTTAACATCCTGCTTTATGGTTCATTTCATTTTCCACTACTGCCCATTCTCATCAGAAATCTCAAGGTCAAAACACAAATACATGGGATGGCAAACAAGATATGGGAAAACAGATTATTTAGAAATGAATTAGCTTCTGATGGAGATCTACTTCTATGGCAAAGACAAGAAACTCATTCAAAATATATCTTTAACTCCTAGATACCACTGACAACTTCAAAGAAACATAAAATGACATGTGATACTCTCATTCCTCCTGGAAGATGGGGTTCCACAGGATCCTATTGAGAGTTTGAGGAAAGAGAGAGGCCTCCTTCCACCAAATACACGTATACCCAAATTTTGCTTACATTTCAGACAATTCATGAACACATGCCCCTATTCTAAACCCTCTCCCAAACCTGTAATAAAAAATTGCACAGACCTTCTTAAGATTTCAAATATAGAACAAGCTGACTTAAAAATCATTGTATGTATAGTTGGCTGCAGTCCCAATAACTCTCTCTCTCTAGGTTGTGTTAAAATTCCAAAGAATAAAATAGCATGAAGCAAGCCTAGGAAGTTTGTGAAGCCAGTCTCCAGTCCAAAATGCCTGCTGCTTCACCAAATAATTAAGCCATTACGTCATCTCTATAGCACACCTGCAACATAATTGCCTCACAAAACCAGGCTCACAGATGGCTTTGAGAGATGTAAGTCCACATAATAAAAGTTCACTGGTGGCTCAGTTATTTGCACAAGGTTTTGGAATTACAGAAATGCTGTTCAAGGCAAACACATAATCTCATTAGCTGCAATTGATTAGCCTAGCTGCACTCTGCAGTGGGTGAGTGTAGGATCCCCAACACCCCGTCCTTGGAATGGGGGAGGGGATGCTCCTGCCACATCTACCTGGAGAGCAACCAGACTGTATGCTAAACAATAACCAAAGCACAACATCCCACATTCTAACCTGAAGAAGAGTAGTCTACATTAAGGTGACAAATATTCATTTGATATAATTTAAAGATCAAAACTAATAATAATCATAAGCCATTTTATATTTGTAAAGTGCTTGATAGATTATAAGCACTTCATCACGGCTCAGAACCTAAGAAAGGCAGGTATTCTTGCCAATCCACTCATTCATTAACAAATGCTTTTTGAACACAGAGAGTGCTGGGTGTGGAGGGATCAAGAGGGGCATTGTCTCTGTCTTCCAGTGGTCATGGAAATGAATGCAAGTCTGCCTTGAGGAGGAAGAGCTGTTCACAAAGGAAGGAGCACTGAGTGATTCTTAGGGGGAAAGTAATTTGTGCAGAGCACCGAAATGGGAAGAGACTGAGGAAATAGTATTTAAGGCAGAAAGAACAGTGTGTGCAAATACTAAGGCAGAGAGGTGAGAATAGGCATAGTTCAGGTGGTTAGGTGTGAAGGAATCTGGGGAGCCTGGAACGATGGGGGATGAGGTTGGAGAAGTAGATGGCCACAGCAAGAACGGTCTGCCCACAATAGGTGTGAGGGTTTACGGACAAGGAGGCTGAAGACACAGATCTGCGAGAGTATTTGCTGTCAAACCATGGCGTGCATTAGAGCCATGTGCGGAGTTTCTAAAAATGCACTGCCCTTCAGATCCCACCCCCAAAGACTCGCGTGTGGAATCTGGGCATCAGTATTCTTTTATAAAAGCTACCCAGGTGAGTCTAATGTGCAGTTGGTGCAGATAAGCCCTGGGAGAGGTTTAAGCAACTATCTAAGCTCATCCCCTTTCTCAGGCTTTGAATTGCAGCAATCATTTCCCTTTAATTTCATATGTCAATTTTAAGAATGCCCTCCCCCAGCCACCCCCGCCCCCAAAAAAAGATGGTGAGAAAAGGCTCTCACACAACACGTATAGACATACACCAATATTCAGGACACAGCTCTTCATTACAGCATAAAGAATTTTAACATTTGTTATTTGATATGCAAAATGTCCTAACAATAAGGATGTTAACAAATTTAACATCTGAACTGATCTTTACTTCTGGATTATGTGCTTAGGCCGGGTAGAAAAAAAACTGAGTCTCTTTATGACTTGAACCATTTTAACACCATGATGCTTTGCTCAAGGAGATCAACAAGTCAAATATGCTTCATAAACTGACTCGCCTGGCCAGCACAATGTGGGGGGAGAGAGGGAGACCTGGGGAATGTTTATCTGAAGAGCTTCAATATTTGCAAAGGTCACCTGATTGACGAATCTGCAGTCTATAAGCAGAACAGGGGAATCAGAGGTAGTGGCCCAGCAAACTTCTGTAAATCTAAATGGCAGGCACTCCCCAGGTAGCAAGGTCGGCAAAACCCGGGTCATGTCTACTGCTCCTTCATCCTTCTCATGTCCAAAAAGGACACCACTAACAGCGCTGCCTGCTCTCTTTCAACACAGTGCTCCTTCAGCCACCATGAATCAACTGGATTTGGCAATAAAATCAAAACCAATTTATGATTCCTGCCCCATAATTTAATACCACTTTGAAAACCACTCATTAGGACTACTTTGAAAAAATACAAATTTAGACCAGGAAAGAAGCTCAAAACAGGGATTCCATTCATTTAAACTAACAATACAGCTTTTAGGTAAATAGAAGAGGACCCGCAAAAACATCAGGGACATGAATTTTGGGGAAAAATATGTTTCACTCCTGCCAGAAGAGAAAGAAGAAGAAAAAAAATCTCAGAATAGCCTTTGATACTAACCTTTGAATATGCCCTCTTCAAAAATAAAATATAAATTCACCTTCATGCCAAGGGCTAGGTTTGTGTCTATTTCATTATGATACTCTCTGCAATAACACACAGAGAAGTAAGGGTGTGGATATTGCCTTCACCTTGCTTTTTTTTTTTTTAATCAACATGACATCTAGTAAAACTCAACTGCATGGCACGATACAAATCAAGTTTATAAAAAAATACTGTAATAATATTTATCAATATTTGTTGGATGTTTGATAAGTAACGATTGAGTCTTTCAGGTCATGCAATAACCTGCCCCCTGTAAGCTAGCTGCCTTTCGAGTTACTTGCTTTACCAGTGTATGTTTAAACTAGTATATCTTGAGAAATCATTACATTTACCTCACCGTCCAAAAGACATCTATCTGGAAACACAACCATGGTCAAAAGATTTGCTGACTCAATAGTAAACATGAGCAAAAAGATCCAAGTAAGCAAAATGGCTGTCTTAATGAATCTATGCTATGGCCTCTCTACCACATGGCCAGCCAGAGAAAGTTCTCTGCTGGCTCATGCTAACTTGATTTGCCGTTCTCCAGGCTTCTATCACTGTTTGTCATTACAACATCCCCTGGCTTCATTTCAGCACACATTCTAAACTGTGATCTTAGAAATTCCAATTACTTATACCTACTACATTGCGCCTTGTGTTGACTGTTTCCCTGTGTCTTTGGAGCCTGTTTCCAAGCCTCTCTGTGGGTGGGCTGCATTACACCTGGAAGTTTTCCCATGGGCTCTGGGGCCACCTGGGGCATGTAGCTCAGTGCCTCAGAGAAGGGTCACATTTCCTTAATGGTCTGCATTTGGAAGTCACTGTACCTTCATCAGGTAGCCTGTAGTCACCTCCTCTGAAGTAATAACCTCAAGCTTCCTCATGTATCTGGCAGCAGGGAAGTGAGGCAGCTCTGCTATGAGGGGAATGTTACCCGCTCCGGGCACCCCCAACACAGTCCTGTTCTCGCAGGCCTAGTCAGGTTAGTAAATATTTATCCAGCATGCCTGGCCTAAGCAAAATCACAATAACCACCCTTTGCCTGCTTTTCACACTAGAAAAGTAAACAATTGACTCTATTTAAACATAATTGATAAATAGGGCAGTAATATGTTGGTAATCCACATGGAGTTAAGATCCTCCATCTGGTTAACTTTAATTGGGAGCTGGATAACACAATACACGAAGGACTTTAAAAAGTCCCCCAACCTCTGTTCTGTAGATCCATGGATTTAAACCACTCCATTGCTTTCTTACTAAAACAGGTTATGTTCTGATCGAAGTGTCTTGGAAAGAAGCAAGCATGTTACCCACACGGTAACTCTTCACTGTCCTCAACTAGAATTACGAGCAGGATAAAAGTCCAAACTGAAAGATGCAAAAGTGAGCCCCCCACCCTCACCCCCCTGCAATATCTCCAAGATCACACCATTTCAGAAGAATGGAGATTTTCTTCCAGTGTCTCAGCACATTCCAATGATCCTGAGCTGGATCACAATGACTGAAATGTATGATTATTTATCACAGATGATTCTTATTTTATTTTCTAGACCAGCACTGTCCAGTACAATATTCTATGATGAAGGACATGCTCCATATCTGAGCTAAAAAGTAGCCGTGAGCTACATACGGCTATAGAGCACTAGTGCAACTAGTGGCTAGTGCAACTACATTTTTAATTAGATTTCATTTAAATTTAAATAGCCACATATGACTACTGACTATTGAATGGTGTACTTCCAGACCATGAAATACCCTTATTATTACTTTAAGCTAATATGTTTTGGCAAATACATTTTCCCCTGCGGCTTTTCCCCAACCTATTTCATTTTCACCAAGAACTTGTAATCATCTATCACTTATAGTTCCCATTCCTCTAATTTAGGTGTTAAGAGTTAATTCAATGGAAAACAAGGAGGCAGGTTAAAACTTCAAGTTTCTACTTAAAAATATTGATGCTATATGTTGAATTCAGCGAGTCTTTCTCTCCCTCTGCCCAACTATGTGATAAATGGGTACTTTTTGAATTATCCACAGCACGTAAGCTGTGCTGAAATGTCTGTGGATGCCTCCTCCCCAGCTACACACTTCAGGGCACATGCCAAGCTTTGTTAAGAAGCAGATGTCAACAGAAAAGGCCTGACGGAGGGAGAGAATTACATTTTGCTTCCTACTCTTGGGAAAGCCATTGCAATATCCACCCACTCAAGTTTAGTTTGCTCTCCAAAGAGATTCTTGTAAAGAACACAGATGCTATTGTTTCTCCCACAACAACTCTCCTCAGAAAAGGCTTTGTCTCCATGTTTTCAGAGACAATCACTCTCCGAGAAAATGCTGCCAAATAATTGGACCAAATTGTGTCAACACGGTGGTGTTTACACAGACCATTCCTGGAATGACCAAGAGAGAGCTGATGGGGTCACCTAGCACCAGAGTTGAGACCTAGAGGAAGTGTCAGTCACCCCACCCAAATGGGAGAAAGCAACGTATGGTAAGAATGGACCCCCCTCCCCCACCCTTGACATAGGGGTGGGAGTAGCCAGCTGTGGGGAAGTCCAGGAGAATTATGCTCAGTATCAGGGCACAGAATCTCGCCGGTGCAGAGCACTCGGCTGGTGTGGAAAGTGCCCACTGTGAGAGTTACCTCACAAGCCTGGAATCCACCCACTCAGCGCGCTCAGAGAACTCTGCCAGTGATGGAAAGCTAAGGCCTACTTCACAGACCGAAATAATCTCCCAGATTAGGCAATTATAATGTTTACTTTTACATTCAAAGGTATACATCCTTTCGAAATTCAAGTTCCTCTTATATAGGTAAGATTCAGGACTAACATTCTTTTCCAAGTGCTCACGACTTCGTCTTCCCCTTCGTAAAACTGCCAACTCCATGTCACCAACCGCACAGGCCAAATCCTTGTCCTTGCCTCCTCTTTCTCTTACACCCACTGTCCAGTAAATTCTGTCAGTTCTACCTCCATAATAAACATGGGACATAACCACTAACGCCACCTCGGTCTCCTGGGCGAATACGGATTTCTCGTTGGCCTTCTTGCCCAAACACTGCTGTCTGCTCAACTCAGCAGCTGGTGTGGTCCTTGCACAAGATCGAGTCAGCTTGTGTCATTCAGAATAAAATCTGAACTCATTCTCCTGGCCTATCCGAACCCCTCTTATTTCTCTGCCCCCCGGCCCCCGCCCCAGTCTTTCTTTCTATTCTAGCCACTGTGGTCACCCGACTGTTCTTCAAATATGTCAAACATACTCCGGCCTCAGGGCTTTTGCACATTCTGTTCCTGCTCTCTGAAATGACTTCAGCCCAAAATGTAGGGCTTGCTCCCTCACTTCTTGGGAGGTCTCTGCTAAATGTCTTTTTAATCACAGAGACTTGCTTGACAAGTTTATATAAAATACAGACCCATATACATCCAAATGCATACCAATACACACTCTCTTCTTTCTCGTTTCTCTTATCACTAGTGCTGGCTGGCAGATGATGTATTTGGTTCTGTTTTTATCTCTCTCTACTGGAATATGAATTCCATGGTGGTGGGATTGCTGCCTGTTTGGTTTACTACGATATCGTCAGGGCTTACCCAGCACATAGTAGGTGCTCAATAAATATCTGTGGGTTTTCCTTTTGAATATTTGTGTTGGTCTTTTACAAAGCAGAATTCTCTCAAAATGAAATTCATGTGACTATGTAAATATGTCCCAAGGAAGACTCAGGTAAGTTATGGGCCATTACATTATAATTTAAATTATACAAAGCAAAGGAATTTAAGGCAATATAATTCTGTGCAATTGGTTCTGGACTCAAAATTACGTTCCCTAATTCCTCAACTAGTTCTCTTCCCGAGGCACTCTCTCCAGTTCTCAAAGGCGAAGTTGTCTCTGCGCCACTGTGCTGCTCAGGTCAGAGGTGGGACTCTGGCTCTCCTAAAACCATATACATTGAGGGGACTCCACCAAAAATAAGGTTTAGGGGCCCTGGATTGTTCCCTCCCACTTAAAAAAAGAGAGAAGTGTCCACTATACATGTCTACATCAAAGGGTTGTGTAGTAAGTTATAAAAAATGAATGTGCATGTGTGTGTGTGTGTGTGTGCACGCACACGTATGCATGTGTGAGGGAGACAGAGACATTCTGCCAGGAAGTCAGTTCTCCTTTTCTATCACAAACGAGGGGCTGTGTGCACCTCCAGTCCTGACCTGAGTTACCCTCTAGAAGGCTCCAAGCTCCATGAAGACAGCACACTTGTCCTTTAGGTTTACCTGTCCACACCCACAGCCTCTCACAGAACCCGGAACAGTGCAAGGGCTCAAATTAATGTCTGCTGAGCAATGAAGATACCAGTCCATAGCTGGGAGCATCTGACGGTTGGTAACCTGTCCCCAGAAATGCTTAGGAAGCGCGGGCTCTATGGCATGTTACATGCCATAGGAAACAGGGTTGCTTTTACTTTTTAGATAAAGTTGACCAGTGAAGTTTTCCTCATTTATTTCCAGAACAGAAGTACGTATCTCATTGATGATTCCCATGCTAATTTTAATTCCATCTCATTGGGTTCCTTCAATAATAGTTGTTGACAGTCCCAGATGCCAGGCCATCGGCAAGAGCATCTGCTTATCCCCTTGGGATTAAACGATTTAACCTCCAGGACAGCAGGTCTTCCTCCAGAGTGAAGGAAAAGCATAGAGCAGAGGCCTGGCCAACACCACATGGAAATCACAGTACTCAGTGATCTCCTTGAGAGCAGGAACCTTTTCTCATTCATCATTAACCCAGGTGCCTCTTACAAGACCTATGCATAATAAAAGCTCAGTAAAAGCTTGAAGAATGTTAATGGATGTGGTAATACTGACCAACAGATTATTTACAGCATGAGGATGGTTGAAATAAATGCTTCTCATCTACTGTTGGAAACAGATGAAGTATTTTTTTAAGTATCACACTATGGTGTTGGAGGAATTCACACTAAGTATATGATCTTAGACACCACACATTCAGCCGGATTTGCACTCCATAGGAATAAAACTGTTTTCTATTTTGTGGATAACCTCTTTGAATTTCCTATGCTGTACTTAATTTAGATATTTTGCATTAGCCAAAGAAACATTAAAGTTAATTTTTCTTTGGAGAAAAGAAAGACAGGGTTAGATTTACTTGCCCATGTGTACACATACATGAATGTGGCCATGAATGTGCTTCCTGTCTGCCACTGGATTCACCATGCTCCCTTGATTCTTGGCACAAGACTAATACAGCAGAAAAGTACACTCTGATGGTTTGCAGAATCTATCCCAGTGGTAACTGACAGCTGACAGTGAACATCTGAATACGAAGGATCACAAACATTTGAATACAAAGGATCACAAACATTAATGAGTTATAAAATATCATCAAAGTGAATATTTGAATACAAAGGATCACAAACATTGAGTTATAAAATATCATCATCCCACTGAGTCAAATTGCTCATACACAGAAAAAAAAAACAAAAAACAAAAAAACACTAGAATAGCCATCATCATCCCACTGAGTCGAATTGCTCATACACAGAAAAAAAAACAAAAAACAAAAAAACACTAGAATAGCAGTTCCTACAATAAGCAGAAATAGAATTCATAACATATGATGGGCTCGATTAAGACATTTGGGAGCTTGGTAAAAAATAATTATGTGATGGAAACCAAGCAGTGACAACTTAAAATCAGAAAATTTAAATGCCATATTGGTCAATATCTCACCAAATACAGAAACTCACTCATCAGATCTCTGACAGGGATTTTTATGTGTTTAACGCTTGTAGAAAATAGGTGTTACTACCCTCCATCAATATAACGGTTCCATTTGTGGCATCTCTTACCATTAGACTTATCGAGCATCTATTATACGCTACATGTTGTGCTAGATACTAAGGATAAACTGATTTAAAAAAAAAAAAAAGACCCCATCATTTCTGCCTCCAAGGCTCTCAGAATCTACTGGAGAAGAAAATAAATACTGTGTGGGTGAAAAGGTCAGTGATGGGGCACAGAGAGTCTATCGGAGCACAAAGGGGAAACATTAGACATAAGAAAGCAGGAAAGGCTCACAAGAAGTGACAGTGCTTGAGCAACACACTAAAGTCTGCCCAAGAAACAAGGGGCCAAGACATTCCAAAGAGCCACAGGCTCAAAACCCAGGAGGCACAGTGATCTGGGGAGATCTGCCGGTTTATCAGCAGGTCCCACCCAGTGCATGAAGGGCCTTAAGTACAGGCTAAGGAGTTTGGATTTTACCCCAAAGATGAAGGAAAACCACTTACGAATGACATGCTCAGATATGCACAAATGCAGCTATAACATCATTCAGCATTATTGATTGTGCTATTTACTAGTTGAATGTCAGTCCTCCCCCATAAGCCTTAAGCTTCACGAGGGCTGGAATTGAGTCTGTTTTATTTACCCTGTGTCCCCACTATCTAGGAAAGTGCCTGAGAAGCTGGTGGAAGGGACACTGATTTTTCAGGAATTCAAGAACAAGATATTAAGTACAAGTGAGGGAGAGTCAATGCAGTTTTAGACATACTGAGCATGGGGTACACATTATCTAAGGAGCAGTGAAGGGAGGGGAGCTAGCAAGTCATACTTACATACAGAGGGAGATGAGGGCTGAAAGGCCACTGACGGAGCCATGAGGCCATCAGTGAAGATGCAGTAGCCTGGAGAGAAGCTTCAGTCTAGATGCTATAAAACTGGAATGGTTTTGTGTCAAATATCGACTTCCATTAAGTTCCCTATTATTACCACAAATGATTCTTGGAAAGCAACAACGGATCTTTTGAGCAATTTGCTACAAGCATTTCATTTTCAACTTTTAAGATTGCTAATAGCTGAAGCATGAGCTAGATTATTTCCATAAAGAAAGACAGTAGTTTGAATGCTGGCTATTGGATTAAAAAGTAGTTGAAAATAAATATGCATAACAGAATTACCCAATGTCAGATGTAAAAAGGACTGATGATTCCTTTCATTACAACCAGGATCCACTTAGGTTTTGAATTTCTGCGAGAACAAGGGAGCAGATTATAGGAAAGATAATGAACATGCTTTAGTGTCTAGCAGGCACCTGGCTTTCCTAGACTGCCGGTGACATCACTAAGCAGCCATCCATATTCCTGGAGTCTCTCTGAGATGAAGAAAAAACACTCGGAAAATTCTGAATGAAATAAATGAATAGCTGATCTAGTCGAAAAGAAAGGGAAGAGGTTGAGATTCATGACTAGAAAATCTAAATTAACCTATTTTATTCCAATTGTGTTAACCACTGATCCGGGTCAGAGGGAGAAGAATCTCTTCCAAATGAGAACAAATTTAGTAAAAATGTTAAAATGTGTACATGTTTTTTTCTTTAAAATTAAAACAGCTTTGTTAGGTCTGAGGGAATATGCACATTGTTACAATCTAGATTACTTACTTTATTAAATGGAATAATGTCAATGAGCACATTACACTACTTTTTAGATAGTAAAATAACAACACTGGTACATCTTTGAAAATTGGTAACATGGAGGCAGCCTTCAAAATCTTTTGTTCTGAAATCAGATCATGAGCCAGCCCATAATGTCAGGCAGAGCCCATGTGGCTTTCAGCTCCAGGGGAACTCATCTCTGTCATAAGAATGAAGTTTTCCCATCTATCCAACAGGGAATGAGTACTCCAAGCATTGCTGAGATGTGTGCCTGGGCTGGAGCAGAGCCAGAGCCAGCAGTTGGCAATAAAAGAATATGTCTGTACCTGGTTTTAATCTCATGTGTACCCAAATTATACTGAGGCATACCGAGACCCTCTGAATATTAAAAATTAGCCTTCTCAATTCATTACAAACTAAACTTCACCTGGAAATAGAACCAAGAAAAGACATTGAGCAAAGGAGAGAATCAGCAATCCCCATAAATAACTGGGATTCATAATTCTGAAAAGTCTAGAAATCCCTAGTGTAATCAGGAGCATAATAAGGTCAATCTGTTCATTCAACTAATTATTGCGGTTGTAAAAAGTTATTACTATTTTTCCCAAGTATCTGATAAAGCCAGCTTAGCTATCTGCTTCTCGAGGCTCAATTTCAAGCTCTCAGGTTGACGTGAACATTTATCATGGAGTTAGATCTGTTGCCTCAGTACTGGGAGGTGACGGCAGAGCTAGGCAGAGCACTGGTAAGAAAATTATGGTGTATGTATCATCTCTGACTTTTTAAGACATTTTTTCATAGAAGGGAGGTGGTAACGGTTATCCAAATGATGACCAACAGAGCTTTCTGGAATGATGGGAATGTTTTGGATATGTCTGCACTGCCCGATATGGTAAACACTAGTCATATGTGGCAACTGAGAACTTGAAATATGACTAGTATGACTGAGGAATGAACATTTTAATTGTATTCAATTTAAATAGCCACATGTGGCTGGTGGCTATCACACTGCACAGAGTAGACCTAAAAGATGCCCAAATATGAAATTTTAACCTTGAAAATTTTACAATTATTTAAGGAAAGTGTACATCCTTAGGTGCAGTCAGCAAAAACCCATATTAGGGAGAAGTTTGTCCTATGAACGAGCTAATAAATTAATATTTATTTTCTGAGATATACAGACAATGCACACTGATCAAAGTTTCGGTTCAAAGGATATCAATTATGTAAAAGTACAAATCATTAGTTTTATTTCTCCAAAGAAAGAGTGAATATCTAGAAAAATAGTACTGGACTGGTTAATAGAATTTGGAGGTTTATTACAAAATAAATTGAGATTTAAAAAAAAAATCAATGTCTTATAATCCCATAATGAATCTCAGGGTTGGCTACTTCACACCACACGATTTGGACTCTGTCCAGTTTTGAGGCCTCTCCTTTATTATCTTGCCTCGCTGAGTGACTATATCAATGCTTCAGTAAACTCTGTTGGTTCCTTAGGCATTTAAAGGAAATACTAAGGTTTTAATCACCATGTGTGACATTTTCCAGAAGGAAAATGCTTGCTGCATTTTACTCTGAAGAGCCTGGGGATAGGTCAAAAACCCCAAGTAATTTTAGTCTTTCTTGACATTAATTTTGTATGAACAGCTTCCTCTGAAACTTCCCTTTGGTTTTCTCCTTGGAATGGATAAAGATGCTCTTATCTACCTTATGAAAATTTCAAACTAAGTAAAATTACAGGAAAGCCATTTTCTTTCACCAAAGCACATACAGAGATTACAGCATTTATGTAGAGTTATCCTGTTTAATTGAGAAAAATGATTCTTTTTAAAGGACAGAAAGAAATTTTCTCAAGTGTACCTAGAGTCCTTCATTATACAGAGAAATGAACAATAACATGTGCATACTTAACATAATTATTTTAGTAAAATGCATTTCTAAGATAGTAGGTACAATGACATCTCGCATTTACAGCAATGTCAAAAAATAAAGCATTCAGAAGAGAATTTTCTAGACCTTCTCTATTAAGATCAAATCTCTTTTAAACCTCTTTGATAGAAATACTTCTAGATGTTTGTAATTCCTTGAGTTCTTAAACAGAAAGAATTTTAAACTTTTTATTGACCATCATTATTATTGATGATTGCAGTTTCTAAATATCTGTGCCTGCCCTTTTAGTTACTATTTACTTCCTCAAAGTCAGTGTCAACTATTAACTCTCACAGCTTGCTTTGCCCAATCTCCTGGTTTATAGCTTCCAATTTGCCATGGAGTACAAGCAATAACCAAGCCTGTGTAGATTAACTGAGTTATTCATGCTCTGATGAAGAGCTAAAAGCACAGGGCTGAGGGGCAGAGGATTTCTGCCAAGTGAAGTATTCAGAGGTTCACGTCCCACCCTCCCTTCCGCCTCTGTCCGCATTAGAAATTTACATGTGCTAAAAGACGTTGAGACCAGAAAGATGGTCTCTAAATAAACTCTAAAGTCCAAATTTCAATTAATAGAAAATTAAATGATTAATTTAATGTTAGCCAGAATTACGTTTACTGCATAATTCTTATAATTATCAGAAAGATGCATAGCTCATTAAGAACTCAGAGAGAATGCCTTGGCCATAAATTTTCAAATGCCAAAGGCTTATCACCTTTAATGATGCCCACAGAGCAGATTCTCTGTTTGCAGGCGGTGTCATTTAATTTTTCCCATTAAAATTAGCTAGTGCATAAAGCATTTTGGTGATCTGCTTTCAGTGACTTTCGTGTGCTGGTTTTATGGGAAGGTGGGGACATGGCTTGTATCTGAATGCAGAGCCACAAGGAAATGCAAGCCAGAGGGCAGACAAGTCCACTATACTGAAGAGAGCACTAATAAACAGACTGAATGCCACTAAAAAATTATTCCTCTGAAAACTGTCTTTCTAAAATGAATGATTTTTTAATCAGCTGTTACCAATAAAAAAGCTTGTGCTTTCATTGTTTATAATAATTGTCCCCCTCCCCCAATTTTTAAACAGTATTACATGAAGTCCTTTAAAAATTCACTTATAATAAAGGCAGCCCTATCTGTATTTTTACTTTTCTTAGTGGGAACTCAGCCATCTATAGTCTATGATGGAAATATGACAGGTCCTAAAAGAGTGGATTAATGGCACCCAGAACAAGAATACTGCATTTCCGCCAAAAGAAAAATACGAATGGAGTCAATGAAATTGAGCAATCAGTAAATAAGTGTGAGGAATAAAGTCCAGGCAGTTGGAGTTTCTTTAAAACTCATTAATTTATCAATCTTAGAATTTAAAGTTGCACAAACAAACAAGCCCAGATTTGGGTTTAATGACTACGCTCATTTGCTGAACGTAGTCGCTGAGTGCTCACTCTGTGTTCAGTGTCCGTCAGGCTCTGAGGGGACAGAGGGGGCGCCACAGGGACTGAGGGCACGCAGGTCTGACCTCTGAAAGTCCTGGGTCAGGTGGGCTTCCTGCAAGAAGGGTCGTTTCCACCAACACCAGAAGGAGGGAGCCTTCAATGAACCGTGGCAGAGCACGATTCGAGTGTGACACTAGGCAGGTGCCGAGGCCCGGGAGCTGGTGGCCCAGCAGCAGGTCAGGGTATTTACTCTGGTGGTTTGGGGCTGAGATGAGGAAGCAGAGGTGAAGCTGGAGAGAGAACTGCCCCTGAAGGCCTCTGCAGTATACTGAGGAGCTAGTTTTCTTAGGGAAGCCATTGACAGTGGTCTGAGCTGAAGTAACAGAGGTGGGAGGGCGGG
>NW_006434373.1:11741780-11755950 GCF_000325575.1 Pteropus alecto
CGGGGGGGCGGTGCACTGAAGAGGAGGAGGAGGGAAGTGGAGGCAAGAACGCATGAGGGAAGACAGAGCTAGGAGGCATCAAAGAGAGCAGAGAGCCGGGGCGTGGGGGGCACTGACGTGACAATGGTTATATCCTACAGGGAGGGAGGGCAAAGGGAGAGGTTGAGAATACCTGAGAAAGGTACTCCAGGGATTAGAGTAGGCTATCTGCGAACCTAGGTGGGATGAGACCGGAGGTCAGGGTGAGGTGTCAAGCCTTCTACGTGAACTGCATCTCCTCCCCAGAGAGCCACATCCTCTGACCTAGGTCCTTTCTCGAGATCACACATCCTTATCCAAACCTGTTCGAGAGTACCAAAGCCGAGGACAAAAGACATGCCATCCGCGGGGAGAGAGTCCTCTAACATTGGGCGGCTGCTGCCTGCTTCACAGCTCGGCCAAATCTCTGCTCAAGCTGTGAACAGGCCTTGAAACCTGCTTTGCCCTCGGAAGCCACCAGCCACACGTGGCTACTGCAATTTAAATCAATTATAATTAAATAAAATTGGGAATTCAGTTCCTCAGTCCCAAGAACCACATTTCAAGTGCCTACCAACAGTGACACAGACACAGGACATTTCTTTCATCACAGGAAGTTCCATCTGACAGAGCTGCTGTAAACTAAGACAGCATATGCAAGGGGTGAACAAATTTAATTTTATTAATAAAAAGATATAAATTTCACTTCACCATCACTAATTATTCAATGTTCTCAGTGAAGAGAATCAATATAGAAAACAAACACCACCTTGACATTCCCTTGAACATATAAAATATTCAAAGAACTGCAATTGAAGAAATAAATTTCAAATGCTAGCAGTTAGCTAAATTTTTCTATTGTGCATGTATAAACTTAATATTTATTTACTACACTGTCGATGTAGATAAATAACATTAAAATGATTTAAAAATTGCAGTCTAGTCATAGTAGGCATCAAAAAGCCTTTACAAATGTTCACAATTCATGTTTTTAAATTTATTACATATTCTATGAAACTAGGAGGTAGAAAACTAGAATTGAGGAATTGCTAAAAGTAGTATTTAGAAACTGTTAAATCTAGCAAGTCCTGTGGGCCTTTTACATATTTCTTGCCAGATAACAGTAATTATGCTAATAAACATATATTGTTAATATTCAAATAGCTACTCCTGGACGGTAGACAGTATTCCAATAAAGCACTGGATCTCAACCTGTCTGCACATTGTAACCTGAGGAATTACAGTCACGCATGCGTGCATACACGTGCTGCACCGCCCGGTCCCAAAACATGCCCTTCAGAATGGGAGGTGGGGGCAAGCACTGGTATTTTTTAAGAGCGCCCGAGGACACACTAATATGCAGACAAAGTTGGAAACAACTGCTAGGGATTAGACAAAGTTTTTACACAGTCTCTCTGCTCACTATTAAAGTCTCATTAAGGACCTATGGGAAAAAAACATACCCCTTTTTAATAGTCACAATATTTTTCTTAAGCTCAATTTAAAACAATGTCCTATTATCTACCAGGTCACTGGATTTTAACCCTGACTGCATGTTAGAATCACCTGGAAAGCTCATAAAAACTACTAATGCCAAGGCCCCCTCCCGACCAACTGAATCAGAACTTCTGGTGGTGGAACCTGGGCATGTGTGTGTTTTACAAGATTCCTCAGTGATTCTAAGAGACAGTGAAGACTGAGAACCCCTGCACCAGAGAAACCAAATGCCTTGTTCTTAAGAAATTGAAATAGCAGCCATGTTGCCAAAACAAACCCAAGGAAACCAGACTCACTCCACTGAATCTGTCCAAAGCTTTGCCACCAGCGCATGAACTTCTCTTCAAGGTGGGATCCAGGGGCTCACAGCAAGCTTTCATTTAATTCCCCAGTACCACCACCTCCCACCTCCTTACAGTACATGGGCATAATCAGTACTCAAAAACTGCCTGTTGAAGAAATAAAACCAATTGATGTAGATATGAATATTCTTTCTATAAATGATGAGTAAATTTAAATGTTTCTTACGGAAATCCAAGAGCTCTGATATGGTCTGGAACAATATCCTGATTTGGGTTGACAAATCATTTTGAGCAAAATAAATTATCTGTATTTATAATGTTGAAGCTTTTATATCAATAAGGTTTTGCCATCCAAACTAAATATCGTAAAATCTTAAAATTAAGAAAAGAATACCAAACAATCCTACATGTGGACAGTAATGGACTCTTCTCCCTCTAATCTTCCTCTCATACTCAGTCTTGCTGGAAAAATACCCATTGTGGGTGGTGGGTGGCAGTGGTGGGAACTCTGTCCCCCTAGTACAGGGTTTGAGAGGTGACATTGAGGTCTCAGGAATGGCACAGGGTTATGCTAAATCCTACTCGATTAATTATGAATTCATTTATTCTTCCTATGAACCTAACCACTATTTTAAATCATTGTGCTAACATAGGAAAATACCATCTTTGGAACTTTTTGAATAGTAGAAGTCCAACTTATTTTAATTCTTTCGTAAACAGAAATCCAACTGTAAAACAATATAACATTAAAGACAATTTCAAACAAGAAAAAAATACCCATATTCCATTTGCCTTAAACAATTATTTATAAATGTGTTTAGGTCTTCTCTTTTGTTTACTGGTGCAATATCCTCATATAGGTTTATAATCAAGATTTACATATAATTTCACATTCTGCTTTTCCTGTTACCATTATGCTGTACTATATGAATCAAAAGTTCTATTAAATAAGCAGAGTTGGACACAGTGCCCAAGGGGAATTCTTGTTCTATAACACTGGTTACAAATCCTGGACACCCCTGGCAAAATGAGCGGGCTCTGATGTTTCTAAATGTCTTTTTCAGACTCTGAAATACTCAATAATCTAGAAACTGATCTCATCCATGGCATTTAGGTCCTCATTCCATCAAGTACACTAATGAAGGGAAGACTGAATACAGCAATCCAGCCTCCAGTTATGCTTAATGACACTGGAGACAAGCATAGAGCCATCAGTGTTGGCTGGACCCGCCATCCTGTGAACTTCTAAGAATGCTACACAGAGCTGTCAATATCAAACAAAGTGGAACTCCATCTGCCTACAGGCCTGAGAAGAAAGAAGGGATTGCCAGTGTCACTTATGACCTCTGATGATTATACCCGTCACATCCCCAACCTCTTTGTTAGTTTCACATGCAAACGATAATTTCTGCAGCTTCTCAATGAAAACACTTTTAAAATGCATTAAGAAATCCAGGCATGAAAGAGCGTTTTACGTTTCTCAATTCTGTTTAAACATTACACAAATCGCAATGCCTCCAGCTCCGAAAGTGACCAGGAGGTTAGATGTCAGCCATTCATCAGTCTAAGGCTTTATTCTTTTCTCAGGCCTGAAATTGGTTGGCCACCAATGCCAACCACTCGACTGGAAAGTAGGACATTTTATACTGTCACAATAGTTCGGCTCAGTCTTTAAGAGGTACTAAAAAAGGAAGGAGGGACAATTTCTTTTCAAAACCCCAAAATGCTACAAATTACTCTATTTGGCCAAGAATTTTCCTCCCTAGAAACTTGTCAGATTTTGCCTTTAGGGAAACAAATGCATTAAAATTTTAAATTACAGAATATGGTAAAATGTATACTAAATTATCACCCAACCTCGACAATGATCAACCCATGGCCAATCCTATTTCATTGATGTCCCTAACGATAGTCACACACACCCATTTTATGTGGAAGCAAATCCCAGATATCATTTATTTCATGCATAGACAGTTCATTGTGCCAAGTCTACTTTTGAATGACAAGAACTTGAATTCACTTGTTGGTGTTGTTTGTAAACTTCTGTGACATTAGAGACTAAGCTAACGCGTTAACTTATTACAGAATCCCTAAGTGGAACCATCGCCTCAGACCTCTTCTCACTGCTGTAGTGTTACTTTGGAAAAATATCTGCCAGATGAATGCTGCCCTGTATCACAAAACTAATTCACAGACTCACTCAAGGACAGCAAGATGAATAGTTTTATGTGGCTAAAGTTTGCTTTTTTAATGAAATCATATTACTTGAGAACTAACAAATTGTGTTACAGCCAAGTATCTATTATCTGAGCTAAATTAAAACCCTAAGAGAGAAATGAATTGATCTGAATACCAAATGAATTTGATATGCAGATAAAATCCTACCATTTTAAAAGAGGTTTTTACTTATTTGAACGATACTGGTACTTTTTTTTTTTTTTTTGACATTTAAGATTTTGGATGGTTGAGACCAGCATGGGAGCTGATTAGTAATAATTTTGCTACTACTTAATGTTTAGACCAAAATCCTCTCAATACACCACCCAGGGATCTGATTTTGTGAAATGGGAATGGGGGTAGGGAGAAAGGGAGGAGAAAAAAATCTTAAAAAGAATACTGTTTCTATGCTAATATAGTTTTTAAAAAAAAAACATTAGTTTTTTAACAAGTTCTTCTCCTAGATGTAATGACTAAATAAATAATGGCCCCTTTCCTCCCTCAGTCTCTGGCAGAGGAAAGTAAAACCCTGAGGTCAGTTAGAAGGCCCTGAAACTCTATGTTTCAGACAAAGAGAAACCTGACCAGCCAGCATTACATTTTCTAATCCAAGCATATGTGTGTGTACCACAGAAAGCTCCACAGACTGCCTGAACATCTTGGGGATACCTGGTATCCTCATTTATCTGTTTTCAAATCTTTTAATTTTTTCTCTACAGAGATCACACTGACAAAATGACCAAGCCTACGGGACGCCATCTCAATAATGAAAAAGTCTGATGAGGGAAAAATTTATCCTAAAGAAGCAAATCCATGCGTGCATTAGTGAAAGGGTATGCCTTCTTGGAAGTGACCAAGGCTAACAGCTACACCTAGTGAACTCGATAGCCATGTAAAATCATAGGTTTTGCCACTTTTTAAAACAAAGAGACTAAGTGCCTAAAATCTGGCACTGGCCTACAAATCATTCTTTCATTTTCTTCTGTAGTAGAAAAAAGATGAGCTTCGCCAGGAGACAAACCTAGGTTCGAATCTCTGTTCTGCTGGTCCCTCTATTGAATTCTTTCCTGGAAGTCAGAAACAGTCTTCGCAAAGCTCAGTTTGTGGGGTCTCTGAATTTCTATTTCCCTATACAGAAAATAATATCTGCTACCTCGCAGGATCTATGTACACAACAAACTTTATGATTTTATTCGTTAACTGATAAATACTTACTGAATGCTTATTAGGTCTGACACTATTGTGGGCAAAACATTAGACTAAGTCTTGGCTCTTGCATAGCTTACACTCAAGGGTGGCCAGGGACCTTCTAGCTCTACACAAAATTGAAAATATTTATTTCTGGTACCCTCTCATAGTCTAACCAGTATCTCCTTTCTGCCCTCCCCGCTCCACTCTGAGCCCATTCCTTATAAACTTCACTAATTATCGCTGAAACCTGAGGTGACAAAAGCTCAAATGCAGGAGGGGCAATTGTGGCATTATGCCATCCCAGCAAGACATCACTAATCCAGCACAGTGCCTTTGACCTTGAACTCAAATTCCATATCCTTTAGGACAAGATACTCCAAGCAGCTACTACCAATTGATTACAGAAATGGCAAAACTGCAACCTTTTAACTGAAGTTCTTCCCATATATTTGCACTTTAATATCAGGCCCCTGGAGACTTAAATATACAAAGATCCCTTAAGCTCCCAAAACTCAAAGGAAATTAGACGAAAAACTGAAAAGCATGCATTTCAGGAGTTGGTCCTCAAGTTAAAACTGCCTCTTAGTTAAAATTATTTGGACGTGGTTCCATGGTGTAGCGGTTAGCACGTCTGCTTTACTGGAAGAAGGTCCTGGGTTCACACCTCAGTGCAGCCACGGTTCATGGTCTATGGCCATGTCACCCTGAACAAGCCTGATGTCTGATCTCGGAAGCTAAGCAGGGTCGGGCCTGGTTAGCACTTGTATGGGAGACCACCTAGGAAGACCAAATGCTATAGGCATAAATAATAAAAATAAAAATAAAATAATTCTCTGTAACAAGAGTTGGGCTTTTTTTTTTAAACCAGAGTGCAACGAGGGCTATTTTATGATACTTTAAAAATAATATGTAGTCATTAGAGTAAGACATGAGTCTATGAGATACAGTCTTGTCAACATATGACGAGACCTGGCAAACTATGGAGCATTTAACAAGTGACACCAAGTGATTCCTTCATTGCTCTCATCTGTATGTGAAAAAAAATATATAGTCACTTGTACAGTTGTTTATAGAATGTCTTATTTCTTCCAAACTCTAGGTTTCATGAGGGCAGATTTCAGGTCTATTTCATTGAGCACTGTTTCCCTAGCATCTAGCATAGTGTCTAAACCACAGCACTCTCTCGAATATTTATGAATGAAAGAAACAGTTCTCTCACCTCCTTAAAGAATTTTAAGCAGGTTGTTTAATTTTTCTCTCATCTTGATTAGAAAATTATTGTGACATCAGCAAAATTTATAATATTCTCAAAAAGAGAGCTTGAATAACTTTGATCTGTCCTTTCTCACTTCATGATTTCTGATTCAGGGGACAATAGTGTGAAACCAGGAGGAAATTATGACTCATAATTACGTGTAAACATTGTAGCTTTCTAGATTTGTACATTGGCCTTCTGATCTCCAGTCACTGCTTTCTGCAGGTCACCACACTATCTCCATACTGCCTCAAATGAATGTCCCACTAATAAAAAAGAAGAGAAAAATTAAAACACACTTTCACAGTTTTTGAGCTCTTCTAACTCTCAGATTAAGAAAACTATGCTCACTGAATAAGAAAGTTGGCTATATAACTGATAACAATGACAATATACACCGTGGGCTATACAATTGATATAGATCATGATATATTCGTAAGGTCTCACCATTCCCCAGTAAGTTGAGTCAGGTCATCGTGAAGCTGGTGTCTGTGAGCTCATCAGTTTCACATACACACAAAGGAACTTTGAAGATCCTACATACTGCTCAACATGTGGGAGGGGAGAGAAGTCATCATTTTGAACATTTAACAAAATAGACTTTTCCAAGAAAAATATACGGAGGCATGATAAACCACGAACAGTTTAAAAACCAAGACCAACAAAGCCCGTGTATATACAGATTTAAAACCAGATGTGCAACCTAGTATTGCCCACAGAAAGAATTTAGGGCAGCCTACAAGAGCTCTTGGAAAATAAGCACAAACCACATTTTGCCAGATTTACCAGTTATGTGTTGTTTAAGATATGTGAACAAGCTTGATCTCGATAGAGACCTGTGAGGGACCCTGACCAAATGGGAAAGGATTATTATGGCTTATTATATGTTTTCCTAGTGGTCAAATGTGAAGTGAACCATTAAAAAGTAACCTAAATCTACCTGGGAATAATGATTGCGTTATTTTCCCCGTGTATAAAATTACCTGTTCTCAAAACCTTTTGATTAAAAGCAGTATAGCTGGATCTATGGTAAGTCTTAAATAAATAACAAATGACCTTTATTCTTACCTGAAACTGGATTCTTTATCAAACCCCCACTCACTCAGGCAATATGATACAAGTAGTCAACTTACGAAAAAAATTTTTAACTAAGTTTTCTCTTCCTCAACCGGTCCCCTTAACAAACAGCAACAAGGTACAGAATCAAGCTGTCGTCACAAAGTTAAATATGTTAGCCCATGAGAAGGACAGGGTTCTTGCCTCTGATCACCTCCTGTCTCAAGAATTTTAACATTAAAATTGAGTTTCATAGTACTCTGGTTACATGACTATCCTTATTTTTTGGAGACGCCCTCTAGAATATTTAAGAGTGAAAACTCATCAAGCTGTACAACTGTCACCTGTATATGTGTAGTTTTTGTATGTTACATACTTCAATTTAAAGTTTATTTTAAAAAAAGAAAGTGGAAGATTCTGATATCTGTAATGTACTTTTAAAAGATTCAATAGATAAATAGGTAGGAAGGATGGATGGATGAATGGGTGTGTGGGTGGATGAAGCAAACATGGCAAATGTTAATTGTTGAATACAAGAAATGGGTATATACATGATAGGTGTCTACTTCTCTGTATGTTTTAAGTTATTATAAATTTTAATTGGATTTTCTTTGTGTTCATACAAACAATGTTAGTGCTTTACAAGAACAGCAGAGAGAGTGTCTCTGACAAGAGGAAGGGTAAGCCTGATGAGATTTAAGGGGACACAAACACCCACGATGACCGGATTTTCTAAGCTCTAGGAGGGCTTAAAACCACCTCCACCTCCAAGCCCAATGAAAGATCTGGGATGATTTGTTTCCATTACACAGAAGTTGGAAACACGAGAAGAAGGAGTAAAGAAAGAAGAGAGTAACTGACAACCATGAGAAAGAAGTGGTGTATTGTCCAAATCGAGACAATGGTAACGGCCTCTAGGAAAGGGGAGCGTAATCCCTGGTGATTAATCAGTGAAGCACACAAATCCATAATCATCTTAGTTTTATAAAAGTAGAATTCTTTCTGGGGGAATACCTGTATGTGAGCCTTTGGCTCTCAATTTGAGTTCTTGATTTTGGAGTCTGACAAATCCCTTCTGCACTTCATTTGCCAAAAGCAGAGACCAACAACTGCGCCATTTACATTAGAGGGCTGCTGTGAGATCATTCAGACAGCGCACTGCTTGAGAAACACCAATAACCGGAATCACCTAGAGCGGGCGCCCATCTTAACATCTGAATTTAATGAATGGGGAGGACTTTTAAATTCAAGCTCATTTTCCTCTTACATTAGAAGAATCTATTAGAATTATTCTGTTTACGTTTGGGTCACCCATATAGCTAATTATATCCCTTTTCACAGACAATTAAAGAGAGTGAAAAAGTAGCTCATTACATTCACCTGCAAAAGTCACCATCAGAATTGCAAGTGAAGAAGATTCATTTCTATGGATTTCTGTGGGGTTGACTGATTCAGACAAAGCTTATCAAAGGTCCAGGGCGGTGCATTTTTATAAAAATTTTAATATTAAAACACAAAGCCAATAAATGAGCAATTTTTATAAATATTACAGATCCACAATAATGCTATATATACAGGGCCCCTTAGATCATGATGTAAGAAGAGATCATAGAACCTGTAAGTCAACTAGATTTGCCTTGGAGCAAACACTTCCTATAATATGTATCAGATATATGTTCCTATAATATGGCCAGACGGTATGTATTTTAGGGTTTGCAGTCCATATTGTTTCGTCGTGACCATCAACTCTGCCACAGTAGCTCGAAAGCTGCCATGGACAACAGGTAAATGAATGAATGGGCAGGGCTGTGTTCCAGCAGAACTTTATTTATGGACACTGAAATGTGAATTTCATGTCATTTTCACATGTCATGAAATACTTTTTTTACTTTTTCATCCATTTAAAAATGTAAATGCGCATAGAGTTTCAGTTTTGCAAGATAAAAAAGCTTTATACCTAAAAATAGTTAAGATGGTGAATTTTATGGCATGTGTATTTTAGCACAATTAAAACTCATTTTAAGTTAAAAACAAACAAACAAACAAAAACCACAAGAACCACTCCTAGCCAGTGGGTCGGATCTGGCATATGAGAAGCTATAATTTACTGGTCCCTTGATATAATCTCAACTTTCAATTTCATTTTTAGATAGGAAATGAGATGCACTGCAGGTAAACCAAAAGGACTAGAAAACAGTAGTCAGAAATCACTAGAAACCAGCTTCTGTCAGTTCCAGAGAGTCCTAGAGTCCTTTGTGTGAGGGCAGAGACATTGCTTGGATTCCTGTCATATTTCTCCTGACCTCGCCTGACGGCTTGTGAACTGAGAGCACATCCCATTAGCCTGTTTCAGCCTACTGAACTGGAATCTTTCCCCACAGGGAAAAAAAATCGGATTAGCGGAAGGATCCAAAAGTCCTATCAGCAACCACCCACTGGGCCCTTTATGTATGCACCATCCAGTGTCCTAGCAGAGAAAGGGGCCCGGGGATTCTGCACCCACTGGCCAAAGCAGAGGACCTAGAGAAAAGCCAAGTGCAGGTCTGACCTAAAAAGTCTGGAGTGAGGTAGCCAGGCTATGGACAGCATCTACATCATCATCAAAAGGAGAAATGGCCTGTATTTACAAATCCCAGACTTCCCACATCCATACCAATAACCAGATAGAGGTAGAGAGGCCAAGTTTACTCAAAGCAGTGACTGTGATGCAGGAAGACAAGCTCCTAGGGCAACTGCAATCAGTCTGCCCCATGATGCCACAAAACCAAAGGGTTAGATCAGAGTGAGAGGGATCTTTAGGAAAAACTAACAGCTCTTGTTTCAGAATTAGCCTGTGGCTAAACCTCACTGTTTATGCAAAAATATATTTTCTTACTGCATTAATTTGTTAAACGCCTCAGTAAAATAACCCCTTTCTTGGTGCCTCTGCTCTGTTCATTTATAGTTTTCAATGACGGGTTTCATTAACAATTAAAGAGTATCTTGGAGTTGGTTTCATTCTTCAATCTAAATGTAATAGCTGGAAATTCTGGAAACTGGTTTAAAATCTGTGCCTTCAGAAAACTTTCCAAAGGTTGTTGTTCCAAAGAATGACTCACAACTAACCTAGATCTCTCACTTCTTTACCAACCAAGTGACTAAGCTCTGTGTTAATGTTCAACTTTCATCAATAAGGGCTGAGGTGAAGCTGCTCAGCCTTGGTGCCTTATCTCTATTATTTCCTTCAAAGAATGTGGTGTTAATCCCATTTAACAGAGAAGGACAATGAAGCACTGACGACAAACCTGCCCAAGGCCACACAGCTCAACAGCTGCTGACCTGGGATTTCAGCCCAGATCTTTGACACCAAAAGTAATGCCTCCCCGACTGCCCGCTTCTGTCTAGCTGCCTTTTAGACAGATTAAACAGGATTGGAATCAAATAATGTGAGAATCATTGCTAAAGTCAACTAGAAACCCAGTTAAAACAGAACACTAACCCCTCGATTACTTATGCTCACTAGGTCTCACTTCTTATCTATAAAGAAATGGGTTGATGCAAATGGCATCTATTAACTTCATGCCCCTTAACACTAATTTTGCTCTCATTAGTCAGTCATGCTAGGGGAGAAAAATGGGAGGCGGGGGAAGCACTTAAAAGTCATTTGGCTGTTTTCAGTTTATTTTTACTGTCAGGGAGAATGATCAACATCACCCTTGGGAATGAAGGAATTATTCTGGCAGGGCAAAGAACTTAACCTGTCAGAGAGGAAATCGACTAGTCGCAACGCACTGACATTCGGTTTGATACATGGAATCAGCACTTCATCTGCCTCTACCATCATAATGAGTTCTAAAACGGCATCTCCACCCCGACAGGATCCAGAGCCTCAAGCAGAACAGAAGCCTGGTATGCATGTTGTTGAAAGTACGGTTGAAATACACACTTTTAGAAGAAACACTGTTAGCAGCATTAAGGGCTGGGTATAGGTCAGAGAAGCACAATTGAAATCACTCAACTTTACATACCTACACAGCTGGATGTGAATTCGCTAGACTTATATCAATTCACCAGGAGGTATGTGTGTGCCATGCTGTGATCAGCATTGCTAACATAAAAAGATCATGTTCTATTGTCCAATGGAACACTTAGCTAGGCCCGGGGAGGCAAAACACCACATTCAGACACGCTCAATGATACCATCTTACATATGCTTCGCACTGTATAGTTTTTGAAGTGCCTTCGATGCGGTTCATCTCCACAAACACTTTCCGAGTACCTGGGATGGGAGGGCCTGTGCCTGGCATCTAGTAGGATTACACTGTTAACTAAGACCTGCAACTTGCCTTTAATGAGCTCAAGTCTGGACGGTTACAGTACTGTGCACGCAAGCACTACCAATACTATTTGTAAGGTTCAGAAACAAACCACATCTGAGACAGAGAAGCGGCATGAACGTGCCAAATGAGATAACGTCCGAGCAAGGTTTAAAAGAGGGCTGGAGAGTAGGGGAGAGCATGTAAGAAAAGCTTTCTAGAAAAAGAGAACAGCATATGCAAAGGCCATGCCCCAGCACACTGGGTAACGTATTTGGAAAATGGAACTTTTTCACTGTAGGGGGTAATGTGAAAGATAGAAGATGTATTTTGCCAAGATGTATAAATGCCAAGGATATTCCTTCGAGTGCTCTCTAAATTGCTTGCAGGAGATGAGGAAAGTATTCGTTTCGTTCTGTAGATGAGGAAACCAGGACAGAGGCAGGCACCCAAAGTTCTGTGGGCGCTGGGCTTATGCCTGCCTGGTGCTTTGCTGCTCTTCCCTCATCCAGGGCTTGGTGCTCGATGAACAGTGATTTATTCAAGGATGAAGGTAGGTGATTTCCCCAAAGTCACAAGTTAATCGGTGACTAAGTCTAAGTTAGAATCAAGGATGTGCCAACGCTTACAAAAAAAGTTACTTTATTTCCAGACCAAGTAGAAAGGACTAAGAAGAAGATGGGGTGACAAACCTGAAAAGAAATGGGAAAAGGAAAACCAACAGGATGTCACAGTATAGAAGGTTCAGATTCATAACCAAATATGAGACCAATTCTAAGAAGATAAATATCATGTAATGCTTAGAGAACATTTTCTTTTATGCATACACTGTGATTTACTCAATCCCATACTGCTGGACATCAATGAGGCTAAATTTTTGTAAATAAAAGTAGCTATTCCTTTAAAAAAAAATCCTTTCAATGAACAATCACCAATCAAAAAAGTATTATTTAAGCTACATAATTTAATATGAGATCATAAGAGATTTTTACTTTCTTCTTTATATTGTTCAATATTTTATGATTTTCAAATAATGGGCCCAGAATTTTTTTTCTTGGAGAACAGTTTTCATAAGAATCAAATACAAAGAATGATTTTCTTAAAAGTAACCATATATCCATCACCCAGAAATAATATTTTGCCACATTGTATTCTGGTCTTTTTTAATAGTATAAAAATAAAACATTATGGCTAAAATTATCCCTATTCCATCTTCCTAGCTGAAGAACTAATCACTATTACATATTTTGTGTCTTTCCAATCTGTTTCATAAACATACACCCCATATCTATAAAAATATAGAGAACCTTTTGTATTTATGAATTTTAAATATAAATTAAATCATACTCTGTATTGCTCCAACATTATGTTCTTGAAATCTATGTGATGTCTATAATCAGTTTATTCCTTTAACTCTGGCGTAGTATTGGTTTAAATAAACTATCTTCTATTTATCTAGCCTATTTATGGATATTTGTTTCCAATTTTTCTCTAGAAATCTCAATTCAGTAATAACTATCCTTATATTTGTCTTTTTGGGAGATGCCCAAAGATTCTGGATAAAAAACTCTGTAAATACAAAAACAGTGTTTAAGATGAAACTGTACTAGGAAGTTAACATGGTAAAAGTGGCTTGAACACTTAGTAGACTTGGTTCACCCCTCATTATTAATGTTACAACCTAACAACATTTACACAACACCACAGTAACCCTGGGCTTCTCCCCGCAAATACCCAACCCCTCCACGTCCCAATGAACAGTAATCAAATGATCTGGTAAATCAACCTCACAGATTAGAGGCTCTATTCTCATTGCTCCAATTTTACTTCTGGAAAAAAGTTTCAACTAAAATTCACATGCAACAAACATTATCAAAACACCACTTTAACACAATAATTCAATGCTGGTAATGTCATCAGGTTACCTCCAATGAACATGAAATGCATGGATTCCATGAACACATGCTTGGAATGACCAGTTTCCATTAAAACTATAACTCAATCTTTTCATTTCTATTTTAACCAGAGATCTTTGCTAGTCTCTTCAATGAGCCCTGCTTTCCACAATCTTACATGGAAAAACACTTGAGTACCTAATCCAACAATAGAGGGAAATCAAAGTTATAAGCCACCCTCCTCCAGCTGCTTAAGCATCCCTAAAAGAAGCCAAGTATGTTGAGCATTACATGTTTGGAGCCTGCAGGAAGAAGAATAGTTGGCAAATCAGAATAATGTGGTATCAGCCTGTAGGAAACAAAATCAGCACAAGGAAGGCTACTCAAGAATCATCTGCACAGAGGAATTCAAACCATGTGTTGCTTCTTTTTCTTTCTTTTCCC
>NW_006434373.1:11755997-11776438 GCF_000325575.1 Pteropus alecto
TATGTATCAAAAAGATAACATCTGTATTAGAAACTGATATTTTCACAAGCATCCATAAATGCTCTTCCTACAACACCATAAACTCCTTCCCACATATGATTCCATCCCATCCCCATTCCATTCAAAGAAAAAGCAAAGCTCTCCATCGAAAAAGCTTGGTCATGCAGGTTTATGGAAGCTGATTTCAATCTATGAAGAAGAATGTTGTCTGGTCAAAGGAGAAAGGTCACAGAACAAAAGGATGCATTCACTGGGAGGTGAGGCAAATAGATACCGCGATTTCTTTCTGCAAGGCAAGAATTTCCCCCCCAAGGATGGGCCAGTTGAGAACAAATCCCCACTGCTCAGTAGCCCATACATGAGGGCCAGCACTTCCCCATGGGACCCCAGGCAAGGCATCTCCTCTCTGAACCAGAGACCTCACCTATAGAACAAAGGCATGAGACCACCAAGCAACACACTCCAGCAGCAACAAGGATTCCCATAGCGTGGGGATCTCAGAATCCCATCCTCCTCTGGACAACCGCTACTCTTGTCCAACCTTGAGTCTAACATGCCCTCATAAACACCCCCAACAGAGCAGGAATTAAATGTGAGCATAAGTCTCAGATCACATAAGTCTCTCCACAGCCCTCTCCTCCTGCCTCCGTGCTGAACTGATTAATACTGAGGACCTTGACTCTCCAGGTGGCGGGGCTGTGTTGCATCCTGTCTGTGGCCTCATTTAACACTGCTCTTGGCCTGGTATAAACCTGGCGAGCAGAGATGAGAAGTGTATTTCAAACACTGGTCAGCTTCTTGGCAGAACAGGGCAATTAAAGCCAGAACGCAGTTTGTGTGTTAGAACTCACTGCCTTGGGGGAACATGAACAAGCAGCTAGCTAAAGCACCAGAGATTCCAAGAACAAGGGCCTAAAAGGCAAATGGAGAAGGAGGGGGTCTGGGAGGGCAGTTTTACTAACACAAGCACTGTGGACAAGCTTGAGGTCCATTTACCATCATGTTTTGCTTTCGCAGGCCCAGAGTTGAGCTGTGTTGAGCTCCAGACCTATGGGTACTGTAACCTCAATCTTTCATAGGCTTGCACAGTTCATCCAGGATGAAGCAAATACTTGTGATGGCTCAACTCAACATAGATGAAGGAGGCCACACTGGTTGAACCTTGCATTACTATTTTTTTTTAATGAAATAAATGAAGGAAAGCAGAAAAACATATTTTAAATGAAGCAATGTTTCGCCAATAGGCATTAGAGTGAATAATTAATACCATCTTGAAATGCAAGATGAGCTTTATGTATTTTAGAGTGTCAGATGAGTAATGAGTAAATACACACAAAAGAATATAATAATCCTTTTCCATGGTGTCCAGAACCACTGGGGGCAAATAGTTTGTACCCTAAGTCATAAATAAGAAAAGGAATAAGGAAAGAAGCCTTGTAACTTATTTAATCAGCTAATATTAGGAACACAGGAATTCTTTCAGGGGCAGAAGAGACCAATAATTTTATTACAAGTAAAAAGTGTCCCTCCCCTCAGCAGGCATAAGGCTCTCAGTATATAAGTGGATTGTGAAGGAAAAATTGTATTACGAAGCTTGATGAGTGTTTTTTTTTTTTTTTAATTGCATTTACCTAACAAAAGGATTGGTTATTCTGGAATTTTCCTTACAATGGGCTGCCCATCCAGCACATGCAGCAGTTTACAAGTAATATAGTTTAGAAACCTTGGACATTGAAAGCAGAAAAGAACCTTGAAGGATCAATTATTCTATATCTCTTGTTTTATGAACATTGGAACCAAAGCTCAGACTAACTGGTTGGGGTTGCACAGTTCTTCTCAACACACACATGCACACACACCCAGACATACAGCAGACAAGCACACATATACAGACACACATACACAGAGATGCACGCAGACACCCTTTTCTAGATATTAAATTTCCTTTTTCTATATCCCCTATAACATTCCCCAGGCCATCTCCCCTCCATCCAACCAGAATCTTTGTTCCGAAGTTTAAGCCGAGCTCCACTTGACTAACACCAACTTCTCCCTCTTTTCTTCTCTAGAGTGTGCAAAAAGCCAAGTTCTCAACAATATTAACTTTAAAAAATGTAATGCTAACATTTTTATAATCAAACACTATGAAGAGGGTGGTCCGAGCTGCCAATGGCCAGCAAAGCTTGGAGTACAAATCTCTGGTCCCCAGGGCTAAGTCTGGGGAGGCCTAACACTGGGTGGGGGAGGGGGCTGTCACCAGCGTGGCACAAAGACAGGCCACACGTAAGCCCCCTACCAACAAATAAATTTCTAAGACTCATAAAAGAGTAGGAAATGTGTACAGCTGATTAAAAAAAAGGGAAACCAGAAATTAAGAACATCTTAAATTCCTAAATTATCTAATGAAATCACATAGATACATATGAAAAATCCTACTAGACGGCAGCATTCCTGGGTTGCTTGATCTAAAATTTGCCACTTCATCACGAGGGCAAGAATGAGAGGCTCAGCAGACAACTGGTGATTGACTTTGGCTTTCTTAGACCTCCATCTTTGCAATTAAAATTTAAGTTTTTCACTTCATGCTGTACTCTTGAAAACTTGATCTTTTCGAATTAAATGATATCTGTTTAAGGCAATAAATTAGTACGCATGGTGTTCAGTGATCTAATGCATTATCAAGATGTATGGGCACATCTTGACACAAAACCATACTGGTGATTTTATAAACTCTATTCTTAGAGTCTATAAAGGAAAAAGCATAGTACAACTGGGAGGATTTCACATCCTGCTCTTACCAAGTCCTATTCATTAGGTAAATAATGAATAAAACACATCAGTATCTGAGAGACTGAAAGCTTTAGCTTGGATAGCTTCACTATAGCCATACTTCAATTAGGGTTCTACTTCTTAAAGAGGGATTCGAACAGACATATAAAGAGCAACAAAAAGGCAGTAGAGGATGAGGAGAAGATGATGGAAAACAGAAGAGGAGAAAGAAAATGCATATTTTTAATTTCGCATGATTAGACTGTGTCGTCAGTAAGAAAGATTAACAAATCCTAGCACATTCTCCCTCCCCCTTCATAAAATCCTATGATGTCCAAAGCTCCCAGAACACATTCTATTGTATCAGATTACCGACACTGCCAAGGCCAGGGGTGTTCTAAATACACAGGTGACCCCATCTCTGAAAAAAGCTTGAGGAAGTCGAGAGGAATAAATAAATATTGTATTTTTTAATAAAGTTTTTCTTTGTATTCATAATGTTAACAAATTTTTGTTAAGCATTGTAGGTGTGATAATGAATGGTATAGTAATTGTATTGAAAAAATCGATCTTTTAAGGGATACATACTAAAATATTTATAATTGAAAACAACAGTTTCCTGCAGAGAGCAAATCTTTCCCCTGGTGGGTAATGCCCAGCACATACATTTCTAAAATCTTTATTGTTATTACTAATCGCTCTTTATTGTTACATTTCCTTTTTTAAAAAGTTGTAAAATTATATGACATAGAATTTGTCATTTTAACTATTTTTAAGTTTACAGTGGCATTAGGCATTCTCACTGTTACGCAACTATCATCACCATCCATCTCCGGAACTTTTTCCGTCTTGCAAAGCTGCACCTGAGTACCCATTAAATGAAAACTCCCCACTCCCGCTCCCTCCAGTCTTCGGCAACCACCATTTTGCTTTGTCTCTACCATGCATATATTTTAGAGAGCTCCCTTGGTTTCATGAATTCAGAATAACCTAATAAAAAACCTCAGATTTCAAATATTGACTACTTGAAACACAGTATAACATATTCAATTTTATTCGAAATAGAAATTAAAACTTATTTTAATAGTTATGTCAAATTCTACGTATGAGTAAATAATAATTTAAGTGGACTCATGTATTAACATCACTTGTATTGCTGTGTTAACATCACTTTTATGAACGTCTTTCAATGGGCTTTTTATTTCTGTTGGTTCTGTAAGAGCACTTCCTAGATGTGAAACTGCTGGGGCAAAGCTGTGCACATTTTTAAGATTTTTGATCAGCTGCCAAATTGCCCACCAAAAGGGTTATTGCTCTAACTGTTAGTGATGCCTCTAATATTCAAATACATTGTTCTGGATTTGAGGCAGTGGGGAGGGAGGCTAGATGATGCTCAAACAATGACCTACAGTTCCAGCTAAATATTTCTACATCCTTTTATTGTAGTTATGAGACCTTTCCCACATGATCTCTGCCTGCATATAGTATAAGAAATCTACAAAGGTCATGAATAGTCATGAGCTGGGAATCAGATTTTCTGAAGGGGACTTTTTTTTTTTTTCAACTAAAAAAAGCTGAAGTTATGATATCACCCTTTACTAACTCTGAAATAAATCTGCTATGTAGGAGAGCTTTAAAATAGGCAACAAATATAATACAGTTTCAGCTAATTATTATTACCAACATTTTTCAAGACCAACCCATGAAAGTAAATTCAATTAAAGAGCTCTGTTTCATAATATTTTAAGTTATCAGCAAATCAGTGGATTTTATGATTACACAGCAACCACTTTTGCATTGACAAGAAAACTGCAAAACCAACAATTTCTACTTTTTAATTTTCTGCCTTGTCCATTTATCGAGCTTATTTGGGATAGTCAAAGAGGCCTAAAAAAGACCTCCCCGCTCTTGCTTCCCCCTGCATGCCCAAAATCTCATTTCTCAAATGGAACTAAATTCTCTTTGTTTTGGAAATTGGTTGTTTCGTAAATTTCTTCTAGAAATAAAAATTTATTCCTGTTTTTCAATGCAAACAATCTTTTAAAAAAGGGACTGCCATGAAAGGAACTCTGTACGAATGGACCTTTTTCTTTTTCCCAGCTATGACCCAGCCAGCAACTCTCGTCTATGAAGTAGTCCCTGAAACCCCCTGGTTCCCTTTTCCTTTTCCCCGCTGCCAGTTATAGTAACATATGTTTTCCTTTATGGCATTAAGGATATTCTCTAGACAGTCGGTCTGTTGAAAAGAAATTAATCCCAGCAGTAAGCTAAGATCCTGAATTCTCAGCAATTTCTTGTGAATTCATGGTAAAGGCTATTTATGCTGAAGCTGAAAATGAATGTGCAAACAGCTGACCAAGGCTAACCATTATGCATTTGGCTTATTTGACTTAAATCCTGCATTTAGAGCAACTTAGGCAGAAGAATATATGTCTCATTAACAGAGTCAACTCAAATTCAACAGATAAAATTCTTACAATAGCTTCATGTTCAGATCACCGGCTTAAAATATCTACTTTTTTTAAATACCTACTAGGTGCCCAAAATTGTCTAATCATTTCACATGTACTATTTAGTCACTTTGCAGGCACTGTTGCTAACTCAAAAGCAGACAGATATTATTCTGATCCACGCTTTACAGTTAATGTGACTGAGACCCACCAAAGTTAAGTTGTTTGTTCAGAATCATGGTTATTAAGAATGGAGCTAAGGTTTGAACACTCATCTCTCACGCCAAACACAAAATGCTAGGACAATACAAACACCAATAATGGTATGTGTTAGTGAATCGTTATGAGATGGCTATATGGGGATACGGGGTGAGGACATAGTGCTTTCCATGGATGTCCACTCATATACATCATCACTTTGCCCGGAAGCTAGGAGTTCCTATCATGAGAGGCAAGTGAGCTGAGGTGGTCTCAGAACGCAAGTAACTGATGTGGACAATACAGAGTGTTATTTTCAAAATATTCATAACCATCTGAAAAGCCCCATTTTGTGTTATGAAGACAAAACCACCAATCGATTTGTTCCAAACACCACATTGAAAGCACGCATGCGTGCACACACACAAATTTCTGACCTCAAATCCAGAAATTCTGCCTCCACTCAGTGCTGTATTTATTATAACAAACCTAAAACTAACCACATGGCCCAGTTTACATAAAAATTTGCTGTGAACAGATGAAGAACTATGAAGTCGAAAGGGTAGGGGCTTGGGCTCGAAGCCGAGGTTTGAAACTGAGCTTAACATTTACCAGTGGTGTGACCTTGGGCAAAAACATTAATGGCAGCAGCGCTATGCACTGACTGAGTACAGCTGCCCCTTGGAACCTGTGGGGGATTGGTTCCGGGACTTCACTCAGATATCAAAATCTGAGGATGCTCAAGCACCTCTATAAAATGGTGTAGACCAATGCACACAGTCGGCCCTCTGCATCAATTCCCAACCATAGTTCAAAAATACTGTTTTTGAACCACAGTCAGTTGAATCCAAAGATGTGAAACCCATGGAAACGAAGGGTCGCTGTACTATGTAAGCTACATTTCATTACCACATACATTATCTCGTTTAATCCTCACAATCACCTTTTGAGTGGGAACTTTTATCTCTCATGTTATAAACGGCAAAATCCAGGTCACGGTTAAAAAGTGGTAGAAGCAGGATCTGAATCCAAGTTCTATCTTACATCACAGTCTTTTGATATGAGCCTCAAGTTTCTTCATTGATAAATCAGATCAGAATATCCGACTCCAAGGGTTGCTACAGTGATTTCCTGAAACAGCATCTGGAAAGTACTTTGCAGCTGTACTCAATAAAAAGTAGCTATTGATGCTTTTGTCATCGTCATCATCATCATCATCAGGTTATAGAGACTAAATGGCTAAACTTAAGGCTACTGCCAATAAACATTTAACAACATTCCTCAAGGCTTCAAAGTGTTCTCATCTCCCTAAACACCCTTTTCAAAGATCAGAAACGTCACATTTTTCCTTATTGAACAAACTTGGCTTGAAAAATCTCTTTTGTTGCAGCTAAATCAACACACAGCTATTAATTCATCACACACCACACTTACAGCATCAGTGCCAACCTCTGGAATTCTATTTATTCATAACCAAGTAATTGGTTTTGACGAAAGCTACATTAAAATTTCAGGGTTTTGACAAAAGCTACATTAAAATTTCAGGGGTCCATGCCAAAATCAAGTGAAAAAAATGTTGGGTGTCAAACAATTTAGAAATGCTCTAAAAATAATACTCTGAGAACGTGAGGTAGTTTTATTTTCCTCTGAGGTATAAATTATCACCAGGGCTCATGAAGTCATGGACTTGAACATGTGAGTTGGCTAATAGGTATTTTTCTTTAAAGATCAGCACTGGACACTTGCATTAACACTGATTTACACACAATTTCAGGCCCTCAGGAGTCACAGGCGACTAAGTGGGATGGGATGAAAGGTAAAAGTCTTCAAGAGTGCTGAAAGTACGAAGTACAGAGATAGCTGGTATTTTCAGAGGGCACATTCTAACCTGTGAGCGTGCAAGTCCTGAGCCTTCATTCAGTACTACTCAAGGGGCCAGGCCTGACTGTCCGCCATCACAGCTCTCTTGCACTTCTTCTGAGCCAATGTCGGCTTGTGTTTGGGTTCATGCCAAAGTAACATGAAAACATCATCACTCTACGTGTTTGCGAGTGCACGCCCTGGTGCTGGGGCAGTTGGGAGTGGGTCAGGAGAGTCTTCAAATACCACAACCCAGACTCTACTCTTTGTGAAATGTCATCTTTAGAACATAAATAAAAAGTCAGGTAACAAAATAAAAAGTCAGGTATCGAGTCTATTAAAGACCATCTGGATATCAATCAGTGATAAGGGCTACATTTGTAGTTTTAAGTTATTGAGTGGTACCACATGCACTATTTTTCTTTTAGCCTTGAGATTCTCACACTAAACCAAAAAGTTTAGATAAACCAAAATTACGTTCCAGTAAGTATTTTGAAAAATGCATCTGACAATAAAGTCACTCTAAATTCTAGTCTGATTATTCTAGTATTGTATATACTATTAACATTTATATATATACGTATACATACACATGTATATATATGTATATATATAAAATCGCAATCTTGTATATTGATTAGGGACTTTATCAAATAATAAAACGTTAATAGTATATACAATACTAGAATAATCAGAGACTAGAATTTAGAGCGACTTTATTGTCAGTTGCATTTTTCACAATATATATACACACATGTATATATATATATGTATATATATAAAATCGCAATCTTGTATATTGATTAGGGACTTTATCAAATAATAAAACCTAATTTTGAATTTGAGGACTTTTTTGTTGTTGTCCCCCTCCCTTCCCAAGGAGGGTTATTAAGCTGAAGAAAGCTACGCATATCTCTTGAATAAAACCATCCTGAGTGTGTCCTGTACAAAATGCTGGGCAAAGAAGTAGGAGAGGTAAATTCTGGCCCCACTTTGGCCACCATTAGCGAAATGACATTGGGCAAAGCACTTATCCGAGCCTCACTTTCTAGTTTATAAATAGGCATATTTACATGGGACTGGCCTTCTAGTTCTAACGGTCATCAATCTGAGTTTATGTTCCACGAACCAATTTTGATATTACTTACCTTTCTTTTATGCTTATTCAAATACAATTTTAGTAAAAAATTAGACATTTCATCTTATAAGAATAAACATTTTTATTTATTCATTTAATACATAAACATACATTAAACCCCTGCTATGTGCCAAATGCTGTGCTTGAGGCTAGGAACAGATGAAAGACCAGAATCTACACAATTCCTCTTCTCAGAGTTAAATGGGAAGACAGACACTGAACAAGTAATTTAGAAACCAAACACACTGTTGTTTAGAATTACACATGTGCCAAACTATAAAGAGAAGCAAGGGAATGATTAGCACAAAACTCAGGCTGTGATTACTTCTTTCAGGACGGGAAGGGTGGTGAAGCAATGGGGAAAACACCCATAATGGGAATGTTATATTTTTTGACTTGGATTTTCATATTATTTGTTAAACTTATACTTGCATATTTTATAGCCTTTTTGTGCAAATACGCCATATTTCATGATTCAGAGTTTTAACAGATAATGTAAGAAAAAAAGTCATATACAAACTCAAATGATTAGTATCACAGAACATTTCCTTAGGCTCTAAAGCATCCCAAACATGCATGGTTTCATATTTTAGCATAATAGCTTTGATGTCACTTGAGACGATATTTTAAAGAAAGATAAACTCAGTTTTATTTTTGGTTTAATTCCACATTTCGAAGTGCCAGAGTTTTTCCAGTTAAGTCAATGGACAGTCTCAATGTTGGGTGCTTGGAATTCGTTGCTAAACCTCTTAAATAAATTTAACATATTATTTACATACATAAATCACACATTCTTTTCTCATTTATCAAATGCACATCCATATCCAACGCTCAAGGACTTAAAAACTTATAAACATCAAAAATTAGGTTTTTGAAACGGTCAACAACCTAAACCTTGCTTAATTCTGAAGACTTCCAAAAGAAATCTGGGGAAGGAGCTGTCAATCATCACATACGTGACTGAACGGGCAGAGGTGGAGAACCAGTGTCCATTTCCCACTGGAATTTCATTTTTTAAACAACACCACAGGAAACTTTCCCTAAGAAATGGTACTGCTTCAGGTTTCTTCTGGCCTTTTCTTCTATAAACTCAAAGACAGGTATAAACACAGGGCCCCTGGGATCCTTCTTTCATAGACATGCACCTGGTCAACTTCCTGCCTCCCCGAGATGCAGTCCTGTGCTGAATCAATAAATTCAAAAGCCAAGTGATTTATGTGTCATCAAAGGACCATCACTTAGGTGGAAAACATGGCGGGAAACACAAGATTGTCTCTAAATATGTTGGCATAAGGAAAAAGAATGACTAGACCAAAAGTTATTTTTAATGTCATATTCCTCAAGCAAACATGCAGAAGGCCTCTTCCCTAAATAAAGGGGTCAGACGGATCCTTGCAAAAAAGGGTTTCCTATTACAAACATTTAAATTCCTACCATGTTAAGTAAAAGAAGTACCACACGATCCAAAATATTTCTGCAAAGTCTCTAATACATTAACAAGGAACTGTTATGCTTATTTCCAAAGGTGAAGTTTTAACTGTAAATGGGTCAATCAAAGCATCACCAGATCTGTGCTCATTTGTATATAAGACACCTAGAAATTACTATTTGTTAGGAATTATTAAATAAAAACTGTAACACAAAAAGCAGTTACTGCTTAACTTGGTTGTTCGTTTAACTGAAATATAGTTGATTCTCATTCTTTGCTACCGTTATGTTCTATAAAGTTACTGCTGAATTAGAGAACCACTGTTCCTAGGGGAAATATTGGATTAGGTTCCTGTGAGCCTCTGTTCTCCACATTTTCGTCAACTGATCAATGTATAACCTTGTCTTATGTGCTTCTGTTTAAAGACACCTAATTTAATATATTGTTGATTCATTAATGTTGAGCTCATGGCCAATAGCACTGTACCTCATGCCTAAATGAAACCTCCCTAACACATACATTTTCTCCATATGGCACATCACAACCTTCCTGTGCTTAGGGACACCAGAAAACACTTCAGCTCTGTACCTAGGGGTCATTTTCAACAGTGAAATTACTAAAAAGCACAAAATGTGCAATATGTGGCACTAAAAGGACCACTAGAAGGACAACTGTTTATAGTAAGAGCTGAAACAAGAAGGCAGCATACCGTCTTGTTCAACCTCAGCTGGGAACTTGCACACTGAGCAACTCAAAATGTTCACTCCTCTGTGCATGTCCATGATCACGAAAGCACTGTGAGGAAGTGAATTCACCAGCACTGGAATCTGCAAATAGTATGGATCACCCATAGTTCGACAAATGGTAATGACTCGCATCACAATTTTCACAAATTAATACCTAAAAATGTTTCTGAAGTTTTGTTATGATTAAAAAGTATACCAGACATTTCTTTTCCTGACACTATTCAATCCTATAAAAAGAAAGCCTATTACTTCTGCAGCCATAATAAATTATCTTGACTGAGCCCTACGTCCTGAGTGGGACATCTCATACTGTCTGCTGTGTACCTATCTTCTCTCCCACTTCTCCACCCTGTCTTCCTTGAGTCCACTACTGAGTCTCATTCCATCCAAGAACAGTAGAAAGAACTCAAAAATCACAGACTGTTTCGAACAGACAGAACTGGTTTTTTAGTCCTCCAGATGCTACAAATCTATATTTAACCCAATCTTGATATTAGATGTGTAACAGGCACATTTCCCCCATTAAAACAGCTGTTTACTGGGTTGGGGTTGGGTATGTCCATCTGCCTATTTGGAGAAATTGGTCAATAAACCTGCCTCTGTGAGATTGAAGATGTTGAGGATGTTGGTCATTATATCAACAAACTACATGAAGTTCCCTTCATAAGGATCCTTGGAGAGGTTCGTTTCTGGTTGTAGTGTCAGAAATCTGTGCGTCTTATGATAACTGGTTTGTTCTTATACAACCTGTGGATCAAATACCCAGTGAATATCACTCTTTACGATGATTGCTGGGAAACTTACGGCCACACTGTTGGCTCACCTTAGGGCTTGGTGGCATCCATTTTATGAACTGACCTCGTTTCTGGATCCAGTTTATATCTTGCCCTTGTTCTCCCTTTGCTCTGCTATTTTTCCTCCCAACCTACTTCTAATTCGCATTACCTACACTAAGTCTCTGTAACTACCTTTAATCCTTTGTAAAGTCAGGTGTGAGGGTAAATAATCTTGACCTTTGCTCCACCTTCCTAACTTCTCTGCTGTTTATGATTTCAACAGAACCCCAAGCTTATCTCCTCTTTTTTCCTGCCATCACCCTATGTTAGTTCACGTTGCTCCTGGTGTTTCATGTGGCCGTCCATCCTTCCAGGGTGCTCCACACTGCAGGGCTGTAGGTAGTGACAGCCCACACCAATCGCATTGAGGAGTAAAGTGTCCAAGTTACTGATCTGGCCTGGCCATGTAGGGTCCAGTGTGACTTTCTTAAAGAGCAGTTAAAGAAACCTTATGTGGGAACAAAAGTAGGTCCAACCATGTCAGGCTGGTACATGGAAAGGCTGCACATAACCAGCAAGCCACACACCTTGGGCCTGACACTGTTAGCAGATGGCACATATGTTCTTCCAGGTGTGTGAGGGAAAGGCTGTCTTCTCCAGAAGGCAGGTGCATAGGACACAAGACACCCTGGCTCTCAGTTCTATGCAGAGTGCACAAGCAGGATACATAGGTTCAAAGAACAGCTGGATTCTTTCAACATCATAAACGATCAATGTTCCATTTCAGTGCTCCAGTCTAGAAAAGCACTGACAAAGCCTCTATTCACGAAAGTGCTATGTTCTTAACTGATGTCATTCTGTCTGTTTGCAGTTTAAGTACCTGGTTAAAATTAAACTTTTCTAAATGCCCCACTGGCATTATTGTTTCCGTATCTGTAAGGACTTTGAGCTTTTAAAATAAACCCCAGGAAAGAAGAGGGAAGGAGGGAATAGAATATGTACACACACACGTGTACACACACACAAACACACACACACACACACACTTTTGAGAATTAACGAAAGTACAATTACTGTTCCTAGACAAAAACTAAAGAATCTAATTTACTTTAAGTTACAAGAATGAAAAGATTAAGCTTATTTTCTTGATCTATCCATGACAATTAAGAATTCATTTCAAAATTTAGAAGAGGAATGGAGCATAGCTCTGTATTATCTATGTTGTTTGAAATTGTCACTGCCAGGTAATCATGTAATACCTTTGTAATTACAAAACAAGTTTTTCTCTTAAAGAACTGTTCTATTAACCTCCAAATATTTCTTGAGTATTAATAATGAAATAGATATCTGCTATTCTAACTAGTTCAGGCCTAATCATCCAGTTTACTCTGAGAAGGTAACTGAAGGAGATTTTTTTAAAATAAAGCACTGAGTTTAGAGACGCAAAAAATGTCCCACATGTGACTCTGAATCATCTGTTTCAATTAAAGTGGTCCCATCATATTATTTAAATACTATGACTTAGTCATATAAAACACTGAATTAAACATGGGAGCTGAAATGTTTTTTTCTCTCCCTCTTTAATTCCCCCGCCCCCACCACTTCCACCCCTGACCTATGGATGTTGCCGTTTCCCCTTAAGAACTGGATCTCTGGAAGGCGGGGCATCTCCTCCCACACGCTAGCACCCGGGCCTGGTGCACCCAGGGCCTCGGGTATGGTTCGTGGCTCCACCTGGGCACAAACCCAGGACCTTCTGCGTATAAAGCAGACGTTCTAACCACTACACTATGGAGCCGCCCCCTGAAATTTTGTTTTCTTATCAGAATTAACTGTTCTTATATAAACATCCTACAAAATGTTTATTGAGAAACTAGTATGACAAACATGAGTTTTTAAAAAAAATTCTGGCTATATTAGTCTTTCCAAAAGGCTTTACAATTAATAATCCATTATTTGAATTAAATAATGTAGTGTGAAAATTATTGCAGAATTCTCAGAACACAGTAATAGGAGAAATGAGGTGTTCCTTTTAAATTTAAAACCTTTCAGGAAATGAACTGCAGCAAATCCATTTAACATTGTAAAACTAATGAACCTAATTAAGAGACTACTTGAGAAAGGAGATGTTTTTAACTTCAACACTAGCAATAAACTAAATTCTCTTTTTGGTCTAATTTATAGCTAGAAGGGAAGGGAATCTTCTCTGCTATAAAGACCTTCTTGCTGCCCTTTCAGAGGCACCATGGAAAGCACAGCCCCCCAGAGATCTGCTGATGAGTGAGTGTGTGGGCCTTACTGTGAGGGGCCTTCATTATCTGAGGGCACATCCCCATCTACACCTACCCAGCTGGAAAATAACTTTTATTTGGCACTGAAATGCGTTCATATCACATTTTCATGTAACTCTAGTCATTGCCGATCATTTTCTTCAAACAAAATAATGAAACAGGACTTTAAGTCTTAACTCAATTGAGAATAAGAAGCTCTTCAGTGATTGCTACTCCTAAGCTCCTACTTGAAGCCCAATTTATGTAAGAAATAGAGCGACCTTCCTTCGGATGAGTGAAAATGCAGCCCTCTCCAAACTTTCCAATTATGTGCAAATGGTGGTTAAGTGCTTGGGCTTCAAAAGGCCACAGAACTATCCAAGTGGACCAAGCACTCAGGGGATGGGAAGATGGAGCACAGCATCCCTTGAAGAGAACAAATTCTACTTCTCTCCGAAGGGCATTTGCTGGAAAATCCAAACTGCCAGTGAACAATCAGCTACAAAGTTGGAGATGACTGTATTTCTACTGTAAATTGTATCCAATTCTATTCCACTTTAAAATTATACAAAATTTTCTAGTATTAACATGATTACATTTAATTGAATAAAAGGCCTCTCTTTTATTTTAATCAAGTTTAAATTGACCCAAGAAACTTGAACATTGATATTCTTTTCAAGAGATTGTTAAAAACGAGAAAAAGAAAAAGGAAAAAAGATCCTAGAAATAAGGTGCTGTGTGGGGAAAGAGACTAGTTTCTTTTGTAGTTATTTAATAGTAAAATTATAAGTAGTTTTAAAAATTCGGTTTAAAATTATACTGAAACCCAACATGTGTTGTGTGTGCAGGAATCAAGGGGGAAAATTTTAATACCTCTTTCAAAAAAGCCAACAATGAAATCAACTTTAGGTCAAGTTTTCATTACAAAAATAACTGATAATCTTTACTGAGATCCTTTATTAAGCTGGAAAGAATTATCTAAAAGGGCAATGAAAGTTATACAGATTTTTCTTACTCAATAGAATACAACAATAAAGTATCTCTTCATGACTAATTTTTCAACCTATAGACTTAAATCATGCATCGAGTTTGACGCATAATGCATTGAGTTTTAGTTTATCTGAGTTAGCCACGAGAATATTAAAACTAATGAAGAAACAAACATTTCAAAACCTAAATCTACATGCTAGACTGGAAAATAACATGTCATAATTGATTTTTTGGAGTTGAGGTACCTTATTTGCATTTGATTTTACAATATCACACTAAATAACACAGAAAAACACTGCTGACTACAAGACTGAAGAGAATGGATGACAGTTCCTCATAAAAACAGGAAAACTTTTATACATAAAATATAATGAGTCTTTTTCCCCATTGGAGAAAGAACAGTAAGGTTGGGACAAAAGTTAAAAATGAGCAGTAAAAGTTTCCTTTTCACTTCCTCTGAGCTAACTGCCTAAAATCTATATTCTTCACACCAAAAATACACTTTAAAAACAGATGTAGAATGGAATTATTAATAAAATTCATAAACAACATACATATTAAAATATTAATCTCTTCTAAAATATATTTATATAATTAAAGATAAAATTCGTTTTTTGAAAAAAATTCATGCATTATAAAATATTCTTGAATAGTGTTTGTTACTACGTTTTTCTATATTCTTATAGCTGAAAGAAACAAAGGAGGTATTGTTATACATGTGCATATACCTTTTCCTAGGTATTTCCATTATCTTTGAATAGGAATAAAGTCTACTACCTAAATAAAACTGAACAAGTCTTGAGATTAATTATACGACAGATATATTGACCTTAACTAAGCCACACACACACACACACACACACACACACTTGACAGATATTGACCTTAACTAAGCCACACATATATATATATATATAGTATGTGTGTATATAATACAGATGGTATTATATACACACACCAAACTCATATTCACTAACTCTAGATTTTAATATCATTGATTAAATTATTTTATACTGTTTTCTAGCTTTATTGAGATATAATTGACATTAACTATGTAAATTTAAGGAATATAACAATGATTTGATACATTTATATGTTGAGAAATGATTACCACCGTAGGGTTAACATCTCCATAACCTCACATAACTGTCATTCCTTTTTTGGAGTGAGAACATTTAAGATCTACTCTCTTAGCAACTTTCAAGTCTATAGTACAATATTGTTAACTAGAGTCACCATGCTGTATATTAGATCCCCAGAACATATCCTATAACTAGAAGTTTGTACTCTTTGACTGACCTCTCCCCCTTTAGCCACCCCCAGCCCCTGGAACCACCATTCTATTATTTCTATGAATTAGACATTTTTAAATTCAACATATAAGTGAGATCATACAGTATTTGTCATTCTCTGTCTTATTTCACTTAGCATAATGCCCTCAAGGTCCATCTATGTTGTCGCAAATGGCAGAATTTCCTTTTTTCCCACTGGTTAAATAATATTCCATGGTTTGTTGGTATGTATGTGTATATATAGATAAATACCTCACAACTTCTTTACCTATTCATCTGTACAAGGACACCTGGGCTGTTTCCGTATCTTGGCTATTGTGAACAATGCTGCAACATGGTGAACATGGGAGTACAGCTATCTCTTTGAGATCCTGGTTTAATTTTCTTTGGATAAATACCCAGAAGTGGAGTTTCTGGATCATATGGTAGTTCTATTTTTAATTTTTTTAAGACCTACATACTGCTTTCCACAGTGGTTGTAACAATTTACATTCCTGCCAACAGTACACTAGGATTTCTTCATCCTCTCCAGCACTTATTATCACTTGCCATTTTGATAACAGCCATTTTAACAGGTGTGAGGTGATATCTCATTGTGGATTTTTCCCCCAGTTTTATTGAGAAATGACATATATCACTGTGTAAGTTTAAGGCATACAGCATGAAAGCTTGATTTACATATACTGTGCAATGACTACCAAAATAGGTTCCGCTAACATCCATCCTCTCATATAGAGGTAATAAAAAAGGAAGAGAGGAAAACAATTTTGTCCTTGTGATAAGAACCCTTAGGATTTTCTCTCTTAACAACTTTCCTATGTATCATACAGCAGTGTTAGCTACTGTCATCCTGCTGTACACTACACCCCTCATACTTAGAGAGAAGTCTAGATTTTTAAAAATCCTCTTTAACATTAAAATGGTCCCCTCTGAAATAAATTTCCTATTCAGCTAGTGAATGTTTACTACTATTACAGACAAAAGCATTCACAAAGCCAGTCTCAATGCAGGGAGTAGACACTAATTTTCTCTGTTGCCTTGGGGGAGAAGAGAACACTAGGCTTATATATTAAAGAAATATGTGCCTTTACTAGATCTAAAACATAACTTTCAGGGTGGTCCTTGCAAAAACAGGTCATGTTTAACACAAAATGACTTTAAACAGAGGCTGCCAATGCAAGACGCATTGTTACATCCCTCACATAAAATAGAAAAACAAACAAGGTGCATGGTAAAGAACAGAGCCTTGCATGTTAGTCCAGAAGTACAGAATATATCCCCCCAAAGAGGTTCCCCTCCCACTTACATGCAGTGTAGTCAAGTCTATCGAACATGCTTGAAGTAAGGGCCTCAGCCACCAAAACTGCTCAACACTTTCAATTCTCCAGAGGGTCTTCCTGGCCCACCCCTGCACTAGGTATGCACTCTGGGCTCCTTCCTAACAGCTGAGGCCCCTGAACTCTGCCCACTTCATCCATAGCCTTTTATAAAACCTCACTCAGGGCTTATCTATGGCAGAAATCCACCCAATCCTCAACTCCACCCAGCTCTTCGCATTGCCAGATCTGACATTCCCTCGGCACTCTTGAATTTAGTTTATACCATACTCTAGTCGTTTATATTTGTCCGCATTTTTATACGATAACTAACTATTCATGAGCTGTTGCATGTGCACATTGGATTAGACTCTTCATTAGGGCAGAGATCTTGTCTCCTAATCTTTCTACTGATTCACCCTCTAGAATTCTGCCATACTATTTGGCACACTAGATATATATCCTGTAACTCACAATTAGTCAAAGGAGAAAACTCAACACCAGGTTTAAAACAATATGGCGCTTCCAGATCATACTAAATTCTTCTCATTCTGCACCACACCCCCTGCCCCCAGGCCTTTTCCTACCCCCATCCCATCCTAAAATTTTCACTATGAACAAGGAGATACTGGAAAACTTAACAAAAGCAACCACCCTCTCTGGGGTAATATCTGTTGGTATGGGGATTTTGTATTCACATAATTAAAATGATCATTCTCTACCGAACAGTGAGGTAACCATCACGCAATGAGTTTCAAAGCCACAGGCTCACCTCCATTGGACCACTACTCAATTTTTGTTCCAATCCTTATCAAATGACTTTTCCTTTCCACTTCAGCTCTAATATTTTCATTTTCACCAAAAGACCTAGAGTATCCAAATAAAAGATTGGGTACAACACTCACAATTTTTTAACTTGTCATAGAAATAAAATGCATCAGTATCCTTTTAATTTTTTTGTCCCCCAAATTTCCTACATCTGCATTCTTCTCTCAAACACCCAAGAGAGAGTAATAAATTCATGTTTCAACAAACTAGAAATACCCACTGTTCTCTCCTGCTCTGCCTCACACCACCACTCAAGCAATCACTGTGGAAACAGATTCACGCTGAAGCTAAAGCAGCTTGAACTTTGGGTGGTTACTTGCTGACACTTCCAAGGCCTTGGACTTCATTTTTAATTAATAATTTTGTGCTTTTTAAAGAAAGGCCCCACAGAATGTGCATCTGTTATTAAACTCATACCTAACTACTAGAAGTTACAGGGACTGGCCAAAGAGCCTCCTTCCCCTGAGCCGACGGCAGAGATGGAAGAGCTGGAAGACTCCCCATACTCGAGGCACCCCTCCTACTCTCTCCCTGACTTGGCCAACTTACCTCCGTGATCATGCACAGTGTCACCCAGTCTCTTTATTATTTCTCTCTGAGAAAAAAGGGTCTCCTTCTTTCTGATAAAGGTCCCTGTCCAGTGTGCCTCTGGGCTCGCTCCCTCCCTGCTCACTTCCCAGAATGCAGAGACCAGCCGCTTGGTCACTAGTCTCTGGAAAAGCTCTAGCCCGGCACAGACGAGCACCACGACCATGTGCCCAGAACTCCGCATGGAGTGTCTAGCCTGGAACTGCAGTCAGCTGCTCTCCTTCCCCTGACATTCTACATTAACTCAAAATGACCTTGCTCTCTTCCACCAGCATCTTCCTGAGCACTCTTCTCCAGCCAATGCCATCAGCCATCCAGTGGCCCGCCCAGAAATGTGAGCATCCCGCCCGTCGCCCGTCGCACCCCGTCCCAAGCCCACCAAGTCCCCTGACAATGTCCTCTATGCATGGCTCCCACTGTTCCCCTCTCCAGTGTGGCTTCCTGCAAGAATTTCTAAACAGCTCTGCCTACCCCTGACCTTGGCCCTTTCCATGCTGGAGGATCAGCCCTTCAGGAGATTACGTCTCCTCTCCCTGAACCACTTAAAATTGTTCCATGTGTACAGAAATCATTTAAAACAATCAAAATTCTTGATAAAATATAAACATCCTTGTCAATGCACTGCTGCAAGACAGTAAGGACACTCAAATGCAAAGAGTAAGCAAGCAAGAAATGGAACAACAGAGGCAACTCTTGCCCCGAGGGCCTTTGCTAAATCTGGGGGACCTGAGGCTCCAGTTTTTATGATGAGGATAAGGGAGAGAAACACGTCAAGGGCTTATCCAGAGTAAGAGTCAAATAGGAGACATTTGTAGAAAGCGGGCACATTTTCCCTTTGGTGTCCTACCTTGACATGATATTTTAATATTTTAAGTGTTCTGGGGTACTAAATTCTGGAGTTATTTTCCCATAGTTGCGGAAAGGCTTCAAAAATATGCTGAAACAGTCTGAAGATATATTAACCCATAAGGAAACATAATCCTTTATGAGGGTTAAAAGGCAAGATCTAGCCCATACCACTAATCCATCTTTCCCAGACAGGACCTTGAGTTTCCCCCTAAAATAACAAAGGCAAAGCATGCTTTCTCTTTACCAGCTTCGCAATCCCAGGTATTATTTGAGAAATGCATGTAGGAGATGTTGGCAAAGTTTATGCATTTTCTGTTCCGGTTTAGTAAGTCTCTGACCAGGTATAACATGACTAGATTCATGACCCTACATGGTGTTAATTAAATCTCATTTGGAAGCATATTTCTTTTTTCTTTTTTTTTAAGTCTTCATATAGGTGGCACTTAAATGGAGACCTCAACACCTAGCGATGTCAGTTTTTCCTGCCCACAAACTAAGATTTTTTTTTTAAGGAAAAAAATGCCATTGGATTGAGGGTTACAGTTAAGCAAACTTTTATTATACTTTGTTCTTCGGTTATACAATAAGTTAATGATTTTTTAAAAAGCCTTTTGTGAAGCCAGTCACAAAGGGCCACATTACATGATTCCATTCATATGAAATGTGCCGGAATAGGCAAATCTACAGAGACAGAAACTAGGTTAGTGGTTGTCAGAGTCTTCGAGAAGAAGAAATAAGATGTGGCTGCTGATAGATACGAGGTTCTTTTTTGGGGTGATGAAAATATTCAGAAACTGCCTGTGGTGCTGGCTACACAACTCTAAATATGCTAAAACGTACTGAATTATATATACTTTAATGAATGAATTGTATGGTTTGTGAACTCTATTAAATAAAGCACTTTTAAAAATGAACTGGATGGTTGCCAGGGACTCGGGGGAG
>NW_006434373.1:11776478-11796234 GCF_000325575.1 Pteropus alecto
AGATGAAAAAGTTCCGGAGCTTGGTTACACAACTATATAAATGCACTTAAAACTACTGTACACTTAAAATAATAAATTTTATATTATATGGGTTTCTTGAGGCTACAATTGGCAATTTTAAAATTTATTTTTAAAGGGGGAATGGGTGGGCTGGAAAAACACCACTCGATTCCAAATTGCTGTCACGTGCTCATCTTCCTACCTGGGATGCAGGTACGGCACTCACAAGTGGCATCCCCTGTGGGTAGAGGCAGTTTCTCCTTCCTTTCCAGTACGAGTTTAGCTCCCTTTCCCACATTCCCAGGAGTTCTTTTAAATTAGATATATCAAGCATAAGCAAAAGGTTATGCACAAATTACTGTAGCAGAATTTCTCCTCAGAGAGTGCCTGCCAACTCACTGTGGCTTTTTTAGGATTTTTCATTTCTATGGGAATATTACACTGGATTCCACGGGGTGAACAGCATGGGTAGTGTAATGGGGTTCATACGACTGTAAATGCGGCTCTGGGAGCACTAGATTGGAGGACCACAGAAAGTTCTCATAAAACTGACGCTGACATTAAGGGGTCTGAAATTCTGTGCGGCTATGCTACACAGCTGAGCAAGCCCGAAGGTAAAGAACATGAATGGCGACTCGAGCCAAACGCTAGAGTCCACGTGACTCCCTCACTGCCAGCTGTGTGGCCTTGAGCAAGTTGCTTAACCCCTGGGCACCAGATTTTTCATGTCTGTAAAATCGGTATAAGAGTAGTACCTCTCTGAGAGCTTAGAACAGTACCTGGCTCTGTAAGTACAAGATACTATTGTGAACATTTTAGTTATTATTAAGCAGTAAGCTATTTTAAAAAAATATTTTTCTGTTCATATATTGTATTAGTCTGCTCGGGCTGCTGTATCAAAATACCACAGACTGGGTGGCTTCAACGGCAACAATTTATTTCTCACAGTTCTGGAGGCTGGGAAGTCCAATATCAAGGTACCAGCGGGTTTGGTTCCTGATGAGAGCTCTCTTCGTGGCTGGCAGAAAGCTGCCTTCCTGCTGTGTCCTCATATGGTGGAGAAAGAGCGAGCAAGCTCTCTGGTGCCTCTTACAAGGACACTAACCCTGTCGGATCAGGGCTCCACCTTTATAACCTTGTTTAACCTTAGGTTCCTCTTACGGATTGAATTGTGTCTCCCCAATATTCATATGCTGAAGTCCTAACTCCAAGACCTCAGAATGTGACCTTATTTGGAAATAGGGTCACTGCAGATATAATTAGTTAAGATGAGGTCATGCTGGAGTAGGATGGGCCCCCATCCAGTACAACTGGCGTCCTTATGAAAAGGGGAAATTCTAACACATGTTCACACAGGGGGAACGCCTTGTCACGAATGGAGCTTTGCCTCCACAAGCCAAAGGTAAGGAGGGAGACGCGGAACAAATCCTTCCCTCGTGCCTTCAGAGGGAGCATGGCCCTACCAACGCCTTGATCTCAGACTTCTAACCTCCAGAACGGTGAGACAATAAATTTTGTTTAAGCCCCATAATTTGTAGTACTGTTACGGCGGCTGCAGAAAACTAACATGGTATCTACATCCCATGCACGGTCCTAAGGAGTGGGACACAACAGTGAACAAAAACAGACACAGTTGCCACAGAGCCCAACAATTAAAAAAAAATTACTAAAAAGATACCTAATAGTGATCATTTCATTTAGGCAGTTTCTGTAAACCAATATACTCAAAGTATAGTCTCCAATACGTACTTCATAACACCACCTCAGAACTATCTCAAACAGATTACATTCAGAATAGTATGATCACTATTACAAAACGGTAAGTTTACGGGGAAATAAACAAGCACTTTAGAAACCAATCAATTAATAACAAAAAGAAAGTTTTTATATATTTATGCATAATGGCTCATTCCAGGACCACGAATAAATGCAACCTTCTCTCTAAATGCTAGCCACCAAAACTATGTCCCCTTCCACTCTGAAACCAAGACAGAAATCCACCGAGCAGTTAAAGGCATTCAAGTCAAGGGACCCAAAATGTTTCATCCACTTTTCATTACACAGTGAGGGGCATGGGAAGAAGGCTAGTTAGCAGTGTCTAGCTTCTAGGTAACATAATGAAATGTCTTTTGTTTGATATTATTAGAATCGAAAGATATTACTACTCCTGGCTTAGGAAAAGCATTATTACCAATCCAAAGCGTTTAGAAAATATCAAAGAAGAGAGGCTGGAGATGTTTCAGAGTATTTGGTCACACACGGAAAGATGGGCTCAGTCGAACTTCCCAGGTCAGTCTGCTATCTCGAAATGAAGCTGTTTTGTTACGTACTTTCAAAGAAACACTACAAAATCTTTGAGCTACATCTTAGGCTAATAGTTCATATTCATTTCTTTTTAAAACATATGAGACTGATTCCAGCAAATGATCTTTTTATCAGCAAATTGGTATAGGAAATGTCAGAATATTGATAATATATCAATATATTATCCTAATATATCAAATACTATTTGTTCTACTTTTTAAAAACTAAATATTTGGTTTTAAACATTCTCTGGCCTATCTTTGTAGGTGTTGTACGTAAGCAGATTTATATTACCCCTGATGTGGGTGGGTCTCACCCAATCGGCTGAAGGCCTGATTAGACTAAAAAGGCTGACCCTTCCCCAAGAAAGAAGGAATCTCCCACGTCTGCCTGCCTGCCTTCTGACCTAGACATCAGCTTACGTCCTGATGTCAGAATTCAAACTGAAACATTGGCTCTTCCTGGGTCTCAAGCCTGCTGGCCTTTGGATCGGAATTAACACCAATGGGTCTCCCGATTCTCCAGCTCGCCGATTCACCTGCAGATCTTGGGACTTGTCAGCCTCCATACACCACGTGAGCCGATTCCTTACAATGAATCTTTTCTATATAATACATATACACACATCCTATTGGTTCTATTTCTCTTGACAACCCCAACTGATATAAACAGATTTGGCAAGTTTCATTATTTGCAAAACTGGGTGCTCGCTTCGGCAGCACATATACTAAAACTGGAACGATACAGAGAAGATTAGCAAAACTGGGATAATATCACCCATTTAAAAAGTTGCATAAGGATTAGAGAGAAAACAGGCTGAGAACCAGCACACTTGCCAGGCTCAGCCAATGGGAGCCAGGGTGGGGGTAGGAGGAGACAGTCACTGCCACCACCGGACCCCCGCTTACAACGAGCATGCCCCGTTCTAGGCAGTGACCTGCTCACAGAGAAGCAAATGCCATGTTTTTAAAAGCCCAAATGGTAATTAGAGTAAATCAGAGACAGCCCAAGAGAATCAAAGAACACAGAAGCTCAGACACTGAGAACAAGACACTGGCGGCCCTAAACACCCAGGCTGTGAGAAATCGCTGCACAGGACAACTTAAAACACCATTCTGACAGAAACGTTAATCATGCTAAAAGCCAAATGTAAAAATTATGAGTAAATTTTAATGCTATTCGGAAATAGATTGAGGTAAGTCAGCGTAAAGAATACTTCCTTGTCTGACGGCCTAACAGTTCTCTCTCACACACACACCTGTAAGGATAACACGCCATGTGCAAACAGTAGCATAGTCCACTTCAGAGAGCATTTTATTGTTTCCTTGTTGCTGCTGTTCAAAGTTACTCCAAGGAAACGAAGAATTTCATTTTCTAGCATACTGTAGACCGGCCATCCTGGACAAACTCTACCACTGAAAACTAACAATGCTAGATATAATTGTTAACTGATCTTTTTAGTTGGATTGGTAAACTGGGAAGAAAGCAGAGGCCTGAAACAGAGAACAGGGGACTCCAAGAATGGCACTAAGCACCAAGAATCACCAGAGGAACTGGGTCAGGACCAGGATGGATGGTCCTCGTCTACATATGGAGAAAAATTCACGAACAGATCTTCTGACCAGCTGAGCCCGGGTGTTTCTGTCCCCAGGTGCTAAGGACCTGAGGGAGGGCAGAGAGGACAGGAGGACTGAGCACAGAGGAGCACGAAGTCCAAACCCAGCTATTCTCCTAAAATGTGGGAGAAAGTCAGGTTCAAATATTGCTTTGAGTTCTGAGAGGTCTGCCATGTCCTCGTGGAACCCCCATTTCAACATGGAAGATTCTAAATTCTTATTACTTAACACACTGAAGTGTTCTTAAAAGCCAAAGAGTTTAATTAATGGCTATCAGACACTTAAGACACCAGACGAAGTTTTCTGTACCCTCCTAGTGCTAACTGCAGAAGAGCCGGCTCAAACCGTTCTCAATTCCATGCCTTGACTTTGCCCAAAAGGGCTCCTCTGCCACCCCACACAGAGGGGTGCTGGCACTCTGAAAGCTCTGCAGGCAAAGAGATGCCACAGTCTCTCCTGGTAGTGGGCCTGCTTGTCTCCATCATCACCTAGAAACATTGACATGGTGCTTTCGCGACTTGGCACCAAAACCCACTCTCCCCAGTCTGAGCCTTGGAATACACGTGTGCAACACTCTTGCACAGGTTCTCACCCCTGCCCCTTGGAGCAAAGGCTGCAGTATGGAAGGTGAAGAAAATAAATGAGTAGGCTGTCTTCCACCTTCAGTAAAGACAAATTTCTCTTCCAATGACTTCCTATGTTATAGAAAGAAAAAAAGGAGGCTTCATCCCAGAAAGGTGAAAAAGAAGAAAGGTTAAAGAAAAATAATTTAGAGTAAATTCAAGAGAAAGATACTTCCCAGGCAGTTGACAAAGAATATGCTCAGCCCATAGAAAGAAGAAGAACATAGGCAGTGTGGCACGCGAGAACTGGGCACTCCCTGCCAAACATGTCTCATGGGCACAAGTAAGAAGAACAACGTCCCCCAGGAACTGAAGTTAGCAGACGAGGAAGGGACTTGATTCGTGGTCCTTTGGGCTTCTGTACTGGGGATCGCTCCTCCAGAGCAATGAGACAGGGCGTGCTGCCATCCAGAAAGGTATGGGAAGAAGGGAACAGCAGAGAAGGTGATGGGGCCAGGGACCTGCAGTGTGAGGTGGGCAGAAGTAACTCTGTTGCTGAGACTGATATGGAGCGGGATATTCCCCTCCTATGTGGAAATGAGCCAAAGAGTTTGAGCACACAGAAAACCAGAGATCAAACCAGAATTAGAGGATCACCCCTCTCCTGCCTCTCCCTCAAACCAAGAGGCGAGTACATGTTCTGACTTCTCTTTCTTTCCCCATTCCTCTCCCATTAAGTAACATTCCTTTGGATGCCTACACAGAATCTGAATTTCACTAATGTGTAACTGAAAATACGACTGCTTGTTACTTTTAAGGAACAGTGCCAAGTAGTTAGGGCTTACATTTTCAAATATGATACAAATATGAATGCATATATGTGTATATACATGCATAGTTTTATGAGTGTTTTCATTATTCTGAGAATTAGGGGGTGTAAATAACGAGTACTGTCCAACCCATTCCTCTGTGTGGCCTATTCCTGCCCCTCCCTCCCACTACCCTTACTCATCCATCTTCCCCAAATAAGCTCTCCATAAAGCAGCACAATCTTACATGTCTAAACAGACATTTTAGAATAAATAGGCGCGTATTAATTCTCCTTTTTTCCTTTAATCAGAACCCCAGTATGAAACTAGATTATTAATGTGGAACACAAAGTAGACTGCAAGAATAGACAGAATTTAAAAATCAGGCTGGACAAAGCCCAGACAGTGGAAAAGTCTATTGTATAAAAAGGTCATGGTAAGTGGAGGATGCTCTGAGTACACTCTCTCTAGAAAAAACTCTACTATCCAGAAAAACAAAAATTATGAAGTGAGGTACCCAGGATACCTGGGCGGAGGTGGGGGGACAACATTAGTTCTTAAGTCTAAAGGGGTTTTAATTCTCAAACCTACCATCCACTTGACTGGCTCCAAGGTTTAGCTGTAATTTTGCAGTTACAAATGGAATTTTAGTAATTGTAGGGCTAATATATCAACTTCAATTTCCCCAAGTGTCTAAGAATAATCGTGCAAAACGTTTAACTGACATTAAAAGTGGTGTTTATGAAAAGTTTATAACCTGGAAAAGTAATTATTATAAACTGATTTGACCATATCGATGTGTCCTAGCTAAAAATTAGCCTGGGTGTGAGTGTGGGTTTTGGGTGTGGAGATGGTCATATCAGGTTGAAGCTGGTGTATCTCTGGCAAAGTGAATGAATTAATTAATTAACAGGTATATATTACTCATCTTTTCCCTTATGGACTCAGAGTTTCCTGTATAATCTAAGGGCTATATAAATAGTTTACCAAATGTTTTCTTAATGTTTTATTTTTATATTTAGCACAAGAACTTTAATCCTTCTGAAAGTTTTTCTTATATCTGGTTTAAGATGGAAAAGCTGTATTTTCTTCCAAATGGATAGCTAAGCCAGCACCATTTATTATATGAGCCACTCTTTTCCCACCGATTTAAATGCATTTTACCATATATAATTTCCCATATGTACGACGACTCTTCATTCTATTTCTGTGCCAGTACCTGCTGTTTTAATTATAATGGCTCTAAAATTCTTAACATCTGAAAGAGCAAATACCATTTTACATATTTTAAAAACATCTTGGTGATTCTCACACATTTATTCTCCCACATGAACTTAAAATCATATTCCCCACATCCTAAAAAGTGATGCTTTGATTGCAAGGGCATAAAATGTGTAAATTCCTTTGGAGAGAATATTTTATGATACTGTCTTCCCGTCCAGGAGTATGGTATGTTCTTCCATATTTAGATCTTGTTTTTAATTCCTTCCATAAAGTTTTACTTATCAGACATGTTATCTCCTAGTTAAATTCATTTCTAAGTATTTTCTACTCTCTGACAGGTTAACTTATACTATGGTGGTCTCTCTTTCCTATGTTTCTATGTTTTCCAGTTTTCTATAATAGAGTATCTCTTGCATTTTTTAAAATTCATTTTAAGTATTTGGAATTTGGTTTAGAATGCTTTTTTTAAATAAATGGTGCTGGCTTACTTATCCATTTGGAAGAAAACAAATAGCTTTTCCATCTTAAACTAGATACAAGAAAAACTTTTAGATGGATTAAAGTTCTAGCTCTAAATGTAAAAATAAACAATTTGGTTTCAAGACCAACAGTGGCCACTAAGCCATTTACCCAGGCCAGCTTGCCTCAAAGACTATCCAATAATGTCCAGCCTCCTTGGTCTGAGAGTGTCCGAAAGTTCAACATCTAAGAAGGAGGATCGAGAACGAAGGTGAGATGAGGTGAAAGGAAGTCAACACTCAGACTATTGAAAGATGTCAGCGAGCCGAGGCTGGTTTCCTTTAAGAAACAGTTACCCTGCAGAGGGTGAAAAACTGCAGGACTCAGCCAACATACTAATGCAAAGTAAGTCTTACTGGAAGAAAATGAAAGCTTAGTAAACTGACAACTTGGTTGCAAACATCAACTTTTTCCTGAATGGGGAAGAAATCCTGAGTCAGATGTAGACATATTTACTCACACCAAGTGAAGATGTGAGATAACTTTCTGCAACTTTCCAATTTCTGACTAGAAAAGGAAATATGTAAGAGAAGAGTCCTTGGAACTGACAGAACCTTCCTGAGATAAGCGGGGCACTTTTACTGGAGAGGAATCTCTAAGTAACATCTGAGATCTAAGCACTAGCATGAGATACCAAATAACTGACATATAACGCTATAAAGTCAGAATCCCTGTCATTCCTTCACCACAATCTTTGAAGTTTAAAAGGAAGTAAAAATATTCCTTAGGAATTCAGAACTTCTTAACTGAATTAAGGAGTGAGCAAGTCCCAGGGCTTTTCAATTTCCCCCAAGAAATCAAACTTCTGACGATGTACAGAATCTTCCTACCATACCTACAACAACAAACAATTTCCTTATCGGAACCCTCCTGGCCTTTCCCCTCACCCCTCACTCGTTCCTTTCCTGAGGTGGGGTTTTATCCATCTGATAGGTGAACGTGGAGGAAGGAGCTGGGCCTTCCTGCTCAGACCTTTACCATCTGGTCAGTCCTGCCTACTGACAGAGTATACACAGTGTGGAATGTTCTCACCTTGAGGGCACATGTGGTTGCCCCATCTATATGCCAGGGACTGGGTGGTGAGTTTGTCTGACCCAGGGCACAGCCATCAGCTCAGCGGGCCAGCACCTAAGTCTGGCGTTTATCAGTCACAGAGCTCACATCGTGATTGGTTTGGTAAATGGTGTGCGTTCTTGTCATTTGGTTCTGAACTTAGAGGAAAAGGATGTTATTAACACCACCCCATCTTTAAACAACTCCTTTATTTCAACAAAGAACTCTATATAAACAAAAAAGAAAGCAACATGGGCTGAACAAGATGCTTGGCCAATGCCCTCAACCATCTGTACCTTGCTAAGAAAAATGCACTCACTGGGCCAGAGGGTTAAACGCACAGCAAACGGCTCATTTAGAACCACAAATTTGCCAGCATCGGGCCTAGGAGGACACTCAGACCTGCAAACAGAGGCCTTCGTGGGGTCCTCACTTGACCTTCTGTAGGCAAGGAAACTATTATGGTCCTTTTCAGGGAATATCGGACAATACTATCTAAATATAGTTTCCAACCACTGTGTTCTCAGTAGCAACGTAGTTTGTAAGGATCTTTACAAGCCTTACTAATCAGGCACACTAGTGTCCATTTAAGAAATCTACCTTCACAGCATGGAAATCTGAAAACTACTTCTGATAAAGATTTTTTTCCTACGAACCCCAACAGTTCTCCTCCAACATCATAATAAATGAAATCAGAAGTTACTGCTAACAAACTGTGGTTTGCAACAAAGAAGACATAAATGGGAAAGCGAGACAATGTGAAGGAAAAATAATAAGGCTTTGAAGATTCATAGTCGTTAAACAAAAGACTAAGTCAAAGGGCAAGTTTTAAGGTGGATATTTTATTCTCTATGAGAAAGAAAAACACTCTGGTCCCTTTATGAATCCTATGAATAAAATAAAAATGGGTTACATAATAGCATCTAAATATAAAAACCTACATGTTGCCCTATAAACTGCTCTATTGCTTCTGTCTCCCTCCCCTAGTTGACAATAAGCTTGTGCAGGATTTTATTTTTCTAATATCACCTTTCTATCCCTTCCTGGTCCAGTTCTTAAGAATGCAATTTTGTGTCTTCTAAATATCGGCGTGGCCCAGGAAGTATTTGGGGGTTAAGTATTTGGGGGTTCTCCTTGCTTCCCAAGCCCATCGCAGTGAACTGCTAACCCATTCTCTGTTATCACAGGGCTGCTGACAAGCTGGAGGTAATTTCTCTGTGTGCACCTCCTATCCTCTTAGGTTCTTTCTGAGACTCCCTCCATCCACCAGTAGCAGTATGTTTTCCAATGTGTATAGAATGAGGAACACCCAATATGTATATGTTCCAATTCTGTAAAAAGATTCTAAAAGACAAACGGGGTGGTTGCCTGTCTCACAATTCCAGGCCATGCTATTTGGCCACAGGGAGTTGCCCCAATGACCTTCCAACAAGCCCCCCTCTTTATTTACATTAGCCAGAATCACTTTCTGTTGCTTACAACCCAAAGACAAGAAAATATGTAAAACAACTGGGAATACCATAAAATATCAATACCTTTGTCTGGTTGGATGATAGGAGCTTTTTTTTTTTTAATGTATGTATTTTCCCAATTTTCTACAATGAAAGCACATTGCTTTAGGGGTAAGTATTAAGGTTTTAGAGTTAATTTCTCTTAAAGATCAGATGTTTCTCTGGTTCTCACTAAACCCCATAATCTTTTCAAAGATACCAAAACCTCTAATGCTCAAAGTCATCTTGTTAACAAGAAATTATTAAAATGAGCTACTACGGCAGCTTCATAGACAATATCTTTTTCAGCAATGCTCCAATTTTTCTCTCTTTCTCTCTCTCTCTCTCCCCTCCTTCACACTCTCTCCCTTTTTCCCTCTCTCCCTCTCCTCGTGCAGTGGGGCATACCAAGTTCTTTGAAGAGGCAATGACTCATTTCTTCCATGGCTCCCTGGCTCTTGGGCATGGCCAGCGACCATCATGTAAATTTGCTAGGAAATGTCATTATATATCAACATAACTTGGATTTTAAATAATGCTTTTTTTCTTTCCTGAATAATTCTTAAAACACTCATTCACTAAAATTATATACTGAATTTACTTTTTATTTATCCACTTCTCTATAACAGCCAATACAACAGAAACAAATGATGTCTAAGTAACTCAGGTGAGATACTGCAAGTCCCACAAGCTTTCTACTCATGTTGCTGACACGTCCCTTGCAGTTTTTACTATATGCTCTGCTGTGACCTTACCCTCTAAGAAAAATGCTTCTTAGATTATGCTGCATGCCCTGTTGCTGCCATAAGTTAATATTTTAGACTCATTCAGAGACCTCGAGTTGTGAATAAAATATAAGTAGGAAAAAATTTCGTAATGGGAAAATCTACCCAAATGCTATCCTTTGGGACACAAATTAAAAATTGCTTGTAAATGATTCTTGGCTACAGGTTTCCAAATGCTATAACAAAAGCATAATAAATACCATTTTGACTTGTTTCATCTTCACTGTCAAATGAGTCTTTGCAGAGGAGAACATGTGGTCAGGGCAAAGAGTAGAAAATTAATCATTTGCAGGGAATTAATTAGAGCAAGGTCCAAATGATATGTCTCGGCAGCTCTCTGCTTGGAATGTGATACTTGACTCAAAAACAGTATTTAATTGCAGATCTATTTGCCACGTGCAGCAGAGAGATACTACTTGGCCTGCTTACCTGAAAGATACGTTTTATGTGATATTAAAAGATTCAGTTTCTGAGGTTATAAGAATCTCATTCAGCTGGCCAATTCACACAGAAATTACCAGAAAATAATGAATGCATAACACCTTAACTTCAATATCATCTTGAAATTTTGTCTTTGCAAAATATTCTCAATCTCGAAATTTTGTCTTTGCAAAATATTCTCAATCATTAGATAACCTAAAACCCAGCAAAGCAAGCGACTGGAAGTAAACGGACTCTTAGAATTAAGTGATTTGCTAAAAGTCCCACAAGTAGATCAATGAACAAAGAAGATCTATTAACTATTTATTCCTGGTATGTGAGGCAAACATATTAGCACCTATGGAGGTCACAAAAAAACTAGTTCTAGCCTTAATTTAACATCTCTCTGGGAGGCAAGAGCCATAAAATGTTAACTAATGTTATATAAACAGGAGATAAACACCCAATGATGCCCTGAATGCTGGTGAAATTTAAATGCTACCTTGGATGTCCTCAAAGCCCCTTTATCAGTCATCTACAGAGCTAAAGTCACAATACTTATAAGGTAGTTTTTTAGTTTAAGTGAAATTTTCCCTCCTCCAATTTTTACCTAAAAGTTGAATCTATCCCCACATCCCTGAAAATCTGCTTTACACTGTCAGGATTTGACCAAAGCACAATGTAGTAGAAATGAAGATCTAGACTATTTTTCAAGAGCTGAAATCAGCTGTGGCTATTTTAACTAGTGTCTTTTTTTTTATTGTAGTTAAAAAAAAAATCCCATATAACATAAAATTTCCTATCTTAACCATTTTTAAGTATATAGCTCAGTAGTGTTAAGTATATATTCACACAGACCTCCAGAACTTCATATTGGAAAACTGAAACTACATTCGCATTAAACAATAACTTTCCATGTCCCCCGCCCCAGCCCCTGGCAACCAGCATTCTACTTCGGAAGAATCTGACTACCCTTGGTATCTCATGTAGATGGACTCGAATATTATTTGTCTTTTTGTGACTGGCTTATTTCACTTAACATAATGTCTTCAGGGTTCATCCATGACGTAGCATTTCCTTCCTTTTAAAATTGAGTCATATTCCAAAAAGCTTGTATATCCCACGTTACCCATTCATTCTCGACACACATTTGGGTTGCTTCTACCTCCTGGTTAGAGTAAATAATGCTGTAATGAACATGGTGTATAAATCTCTTCAAGATCTTGATTTCGATGATTTTGAATATATGCCCAGAAGTGAGACTGCTGGATCATTTAGTAATTCTATGTTTAATTTTTGAAGGAACCGCCATAATATTTTCCAAAATGGCTGCCATTTTACAATCCCACCTACTGGCTACAGAGTTTCAATTTCTCCCCATCCGCATCGACACTTATTTTCTGGTTTTTGATAACAACCATCCTAATGGGTGAGAGGTGATATCTTATTGGGGGTTTAATTTGCATTTCTCTAATGATGAGCGATGTTCTTTGGCATATCTGTTTGAAGACAGGGAATGCTGAGATAACAGGGAAGGCTTATTTTTACAACCTGGACTAACACAGCAAAAGAAGGGATATTTGCCAGAATCAGAGTGAATGATGCTAGAAACGCAAGAGGATGATGTTGGGAGGTACGACACAGTGACTTTCAAGCTGTCACTCTCCCATTACAGACTCACTGAAAAATGCTGAGGAAGGAAGAAAAATTACTCAGAACCAACCCACTTCTACAGTTCACTTGATTGAATCAGCCAAGACTGCTCATCTAATACGGCTGTCCATACTACAGGTCTCGTTTTAATTATGTATGTGATTTAAGAGTTTTGGGAGATACAGGTCTCCTTCACTTACTGGGAAAATGCCTCAATCTACATTGTGCTCCAAAGGAACCAAAACAAAAAACTGCATACATAAGTTGCACAGCTAAAAGTCACAGCAGCAAAAGGCCCGACCACTTCTCAAATGTTTCATAAAGAAATCAAACAATGAAAGCTACTATGTGTATATGTGGAACTGTGACCTTATTTGGAAGTAGGGTCTTTGCAGGTGATCGAGTTAAGATGAGGTCATTAGGGTGGGCCCTAAACCAATATGACTGGCATTATAAAAGAAACCGGGAGACAGACAGACACACACACACACACACAGACAGACACACACACACACACACAGATTGGCAGATACATCTACAAGCCACAGAACACCAGGGATTGCCAGCAAACCACCAGACGCTGAGAAGTGGCATGGAACAGATTCTCCCTCACAGCCTCAGAAACAATCAACCCTGCCGACACCGTGATCTCAGACTTTCAGCCTCCAGAACTCTGATAATAAATTTCTGTTTAAGCTGCCCCAGCTCCGGTACTTTGTTACAGCAGCCCTAGCAAACTAATACCTGTATTTCAACAAATGTCAAACTGGGTCGGTAAGGGAGGGAGAAGCCCAGGAGAATGGACTGCAACTGAAGTGTCACCTTGATGCTGCAGCGGAAAGTGTGGCCAGTAGGACTTAAAACATTACCGACGGCTCCAACGTTCATGTGGGTACAGGGCACAGAGAAAAAGAACTTGCTTTAGTCTAGAACCATGTGTACCACCAAACAATGACCAAAAATGAAACCAATTCCCCTGGCCCCTTAGTCAAGCATTTTTGGAGCCAGAGGGGAAAAATAAGTTTGGAAACTAAGCAATGCGACTTGTACCCACACGAAACCTCTCTCAGAATGGCCCCAGGATGGCAGGACGCCGAAGGGCTGCTGGCAGTGTCTCGGTTTTTGTTGAACCAGTTTTCTGGAGGAAATTAAGACTTTATTTTCTAAGACTATCATGTGCCTTTTGGAAGCTTCAGAGAAGGCAGTGGTGGGCACTAACAGAAAAGCCCATCTTAGAGAAACTGCCCTTGGAATAGAAAGGTAGGGGAAAGAAATCGTCTTTTTCTCTAATTAGAGTTCAGAAAGTTCACAGGAAACACGAAGACTTTGCTGGGAATGAAGGTTTTCTTCTTTCGATGTGAATAATGGGTGAGGGCTCAACATACCAGGAGACCGAGCAGGGCAGCGGGGCGAGGGCAGGCGCTTCCTCACGTGGTCAGCACACAGGAACTCCAGTCATCACTGTAATCTACCTGGGTGCAGCGAGCTATTAAATACAACTGAACCCCAGCTAATAAAAGGAAGGAGTAATTCTCAGTGCTGTATTAAGAAACCAGACGTTCCATGTAACAGCTCTAATAAAATGTCATCCTGGCACTTAAAAAATAATGAAATAATTAAATCAGGCTAAGGGATGATACGATGACTAACAATAATACCTAAGTTTTATTTCGACTCGTATATTCAGGATATGCCTGCGAGAACTACTACACACCCGTCTGGTTTATTTTTCTTCATCATTTAGATTCTACTGAGAAAGCTGTCTACAAATTAAAGCCTGTCCATGAATCATCGAATTTATATGTGAATAAAGTATTTTTTTGTTGGTGGTGCCTATATGTGAAGCAATGTTCTGCGGGAGACGGGGTAAAGGACAGAGGTCAGTGGTGTAGAGAGGAGCCCATCCACTGACACTGCAGGGGGGAAGTGACGACAGAAGAAGAGAGACAAGCATAAGTTTTAGAGGATGACCTTGAGGGAGCCCCTGTCTGCTGGCCTTAGTTTTCTCTGTGGGGTAGGAGTGTTGGTCATCTCCTAAGAGAAAGGGCGCCCTGCCTACGTTCTCACTGCCCCTGCTGGCTGGCCTCCACAGACTGCCCGCCTTAGCTCACTTGTACTCCCCGGCTTCTGGCTGGGTTAGTCGGGGGAGGTTGAGAAGCAGCATCTCTCCCTGCCCCTTTAAGACTAAGGGCAATAACAGCTTCCCGCTGCTGCTTCATGTCTCTTATTGGTTTCCTGAACTCTTCCTGTCCACACTTCTATGAACTGTCCTGTCGGCAAATTATTTCCAGGTAAAACCTTGTGAGGGTACGTACCATTTGTTTCCTGCTGTGAACCTGTCCGGTGGGGCTGCAGGAGTAAGAGGATCTGAAAGGACTGGAAAGTCTGCAAGCGCCACCGTGGGACACAGGAAAGCGGTGACCAAGGACAGTCTGTTAGAGCAGCTGGGACGCCTTGAGGACCAGGTGAGATGTGAGTTAGTAAATTAACAGTGGCAACAATCTGTGCTGTAGTATAATTTTTTCCATCAGCTCTTAATTGCCTGGATGGAGCAGCAGAGAAGAAAGGAGCCATGGCTGTTGCCAGAATCACAGCAAAGCAAGGGAGAAGCTGCGGTGCTGACAAAGGCTGGGTGTCCTAAACAATAAATCACTGAGATGGGAACAGAGAGCACGGAATCAATCGGGGTCAGGTGCCCGAGAGAAGAGGGTCAAGGGAGTGGGGGTCACTATGAAGGTGAAGGACAGATGTAATGGGAGGGACAAGATAGAGAGCCAGATCGGCCAGGATTCAGAAAATCAGCTCAACGCCAGCACTGGAAAAATATCTCAAACACCGGACTTTCATAAAACTGTTACCAAATATTTATATTGGACATCTATCACATTCCATGTCCCCTGTACTGTGTGAGAAGATCAGCCACATGCCTTTTCTCATTTTCTGCTGTTCCTAGTTAAGGGACACATGCTTAGAACCAGAAATTGAGGAATGTTTTAAATTATCAGAGAGAGTTTTATACACAATGAGCTTTAAGCATTACCCCCCCCAAAAAAAATACCAAGGAAATAGGTCTACAAAATTTACAGTGAGAACAAAGACTAAACTGCTTTATTTCAAGGAGAAATGTGTTGAGAGAAAGCCTTGAGGCTCACAATGAAATGTTCTTTCCCCCTCATTTTTACAATGCTAAATATGCTTTTGTTATGGGTTAGGTTGTATCCCCCAAATTCATACGTTGAAGTCTTCACCCCTAGTACTTTGGAATCTGATCTTACTTGGAAATGGGGTCTTTACAGAGAAAATCAAGCTAAAATGAGGTCATTAGGGTCCGCCCTAATTGCGTATGACTGGTGTCCTTATCAAAAGGGGAAATTTGGAGACAAACACCCACCCGATGTAAAGATGGAGGCAGAGACCGGGATGCTGAGTCTACAAACCAAGGAACACCAGAGATTGCCAGTAAACCGCCAGAAACTAGGAGAGGCACGGAACAGATTCTGTCTCAGAAGGGACCAACCCTGCCAACATCTTCTTCCTGGACTTCTAGCCTCCAGAACTGTAAGAGGATAAACTGCTGCTGTTTAAGACCCGCCCCCCTCAGACTGTGGTACTTTGTTACAGCAGCCCTAGAGAACTCATACAGATTTCAATGATGAAAAAGGTATTGCTGTGATAGTCGAATAACCAATGCTCTTTGGTCTTGCTTTTCAATGCATCAGGCATTCAGTCTTATGTCTAGACCAAAGCTAACTGAACGTTTGAGTTCTGTTTGCTTACAAAAGCGCATTCTGACAAATGACCACTGGAAGATTACACAATAGCCAAATGAACTTTATAGTACACCTCATAAGTAAACTGTATCAAAATTAATCAAGTAAATGAAAGCAATCACCCCATTCCTTTCCAACGATTTTGAACAGAGTCTGCTGAAGATGCCGAATTTAAATGTTTTCCCAGCGTGGCCATCACTTAGGTATGGCATGCTAAACACTAGCTTTTGGATGACAAGGAAATTGAAATGCAAAGAGTAAATATAATTTTCCTAATATAAATGGAAACCAAACAGTCAACCTCCATCTGATACTTCCTGTTTGTACAATTTATATAACCACTATGAACCCTGGAGGTTCATTTAGAGAGCCACAGATTCTTCTTCGTGACTAAAATAAGGCAATGTCTTTTACTAGCAACATTAGCAATGCTCCTTTCACGTCATCTAAAGACATTATTTCTAGTGTAACAGTTGTCACAGAAAGGCCAGTGCCAGTTCATTTCCTAGACCTCTGTGACAGCAGAGAGCCACTCACGTTGTAAACCTGACAGTCTGTGTTCTCCCACTCCCTGGGTGCCACGTCCTATTAATTCTACCTCCTCCATTTCTCTAATGTTTGTTAGCTCCTGGCATTGTCTGAGGCCCTGATCAGTCTCCATCGTGTTTATAGGACATTTCGAGTCCTCCAGTCACTGGGTGTCCCTCCCTCCGACTCAGCCCTGTTCGACATCCTACCCGCATAAGAGCATCTATCACTGGCATCTGTCTGAGGGACCAGCACAACTGACATGCTGGGTTACTCTCTCTGAGGGCTTATGTCTGAGGATCATCTAACAGAACCTGGAAAACAAGGCTTAAATGTGGGCAGGTGGTGGTCTGGGACCCCAGCTCCTTGTCCCCAGCTCTATGACCTAGACCAAGTTCCATATGTACTCTAAGCCTCACCAGGGTCGTTCATGCCTATTTCATAGGGTCACTGATCAGCCAGTCATCAGTGAGATAATGTATGTACAGACTTAGCACAATGTGTGGTATACAGCAAGGGATTTTTTAAAGGGTAGTCATTATTTTTATTCATTTTCTTATCACCAGCAGCACCTTGCCTCAAGTGTCCATAAACATTTGTGGAACTCATATCATGTTTCCAAGATCACATTCCATAAAATAACACCAGAGCCACAGAATTCCATTGTGGGTATCTAGGTTAACTTCCTGTTTGTATAAATGGGGAAAGATAAACCTACAAAGCTCTCACTCAGATATAAAGTACTAAAGACTTTTTAAATTGCTCTTTTATACAATCATTTTTACTACAGAAGATATCACACTGATTAACCCATTCCATATTTTTCCCTAGGAGTTAAAATCATGAGGCCCAACTCAAATGTTCAAGGTGATGGAAGGTAACAAACAACTGAATGATAAAGAACAGCTCAGAATTTAAAGATCAGTCTTATTTGCATGTCAATATGTTTCAGATAAACATGCAAACAGGAGTGTCTAAGCCATTGAAGTGCTCCCTTCAAATGGGCCCACGGAACCCACACTGTGAAGAGCTGCCCTGACTGGCCCTGAAACCCAGCGTCTGGTCTGTGCCAGTGGATGGCAAGGTTCTCCTAGAAAAATCCTGGCTCTAGGAAAATGGAGAAGTTTGGAGGCAAGTAAACAGAAACCAAGAATTCAGCAAAGCACAAATGCACATAAAAATTTTAAGCTACAAGAACACCCCTCAATTTTAAAACCTATCTGAAGTTCAGAAAAGCTACAGATGTGTGTGTGTGTGTGTGTGTGTGCGCGCGTGCGTACCTATCTGAAGTTCAGAAAAGCTACAGATGTGTATGTGTGTGTGTGTGCACATGTTTAAAAAAGGAAGTAAATGTACTTGTCAGAAATTGAGAATCCAACACAACTGTCCAAGTGGTACTTCATTCTTACAGACCTCCGAAAACCACCTGGGGTACATCTCTATTTTAGAAAGCTCAAGTCTAATGTGAGACAATACAAAAAGCTGAGGGGTGGGGGTTGGGGGCGCGGAACGGGAAAGAATCACTCCACCTGACACAAATATGCAATTTTTTATTTTAAAGTGCTTTCATATGCTTTCCATTTTTCATTTCGCCTACCCAACAGCTCTACAATGAAAGCAGGGTCTCAATTCTGTTAAAGAAAAATAATGAAACTAAAGCTTAGAATGAAAGAAAACTAACTAACTTTTATGAGAACCCAATATCTGTCCAGGGCTCTGCCAGATATTTGTACAAAAGGAATTTCATCTGAGTTTCCCCTTGGCGGCATGAAGCAGGTAGTCTCCTTAGAGACAAATAAGCTGGGAATGGTTATCTGCTTGTCTAGGGCCACACGGCTAGTAAATGATGAAGCCAGGATCCAAGGTCCTACACAGTCCCCTTGAATACTGTTTCTTATAATTAAGAAAATTTATTATCTCCATTTAAAAGAGAAAGAGAAATAAGCAGCTTCTCAAACTCCCTATGTTTTCTCAGAATGTTGTCCATTTTAATGTCAGATACAGACCTCCTCAATTAGTTTATTCTTTTTATTTATTAGGTTCTACTGAGTGGTTCTTTTTTTAGGGAGAAAATAGCAAACAGCTGTTAAAGAATTCCTGCCATCATTTTAGAGCTACAGAACTGACTTTGATCAGAAGCGTCTAAAGTTAAAAGGGGCACACACAAATATTTCGGGCCAACATTTAAATTCTACTCTTTGTTTCTAAAAAGCTAAAAAGGCAGGCAGGCAGTATTGAGCTGAAATGATTTATGAAAAAAGTTTTAATCTATTAAAATAGCCTTTAATTTAACCTCCTGAGGCTAGACCTTGACAGCACCATTTATCATTCAAGTTAAATAAAACACAGAAAGGGCTATGCAGAGTGGACATAAATACTATTTCAGAAACTTCGCTAATAAAAGGAGCCAAAAGCAACACTGATAAGGAAAAAGAAACATTGACTTATTTTTAAAAAGCTGAGTGAACTTGTGAAATTCCCTCTCATTCTGGTTCAAGCTGCAGCTGCTTAAGAGGGAGTTAATACAGCTCCGGGCAAATATATCCCCTGTCTGCTTTTAAATGGCCAATTAAATTTTATTTAGGTACCACCACCATTAGTCCCCTTATGTGCACTTCGAGCAAAATAAAAAAACAGAGTAGCACTGAAACTCATGTCGGCCTTCTGATATCACTGTAATCAGGCGAAGGGAACGACCCCACTGCCAGCGCTGGGTAATTCCAGCGGGAGTGAGAAGCAGGACACTTACAAGGAAGGAAGACATATTTTCCTCCAAGACCTTTAGTTAAATGTATATCTCACCCCTCGAGGACAAAAAGGAAAAAAGGCTTGGGGTGGCTTTTCAAAAAGGGCACATTCCCAAGGATGGCTGAAATAGAAATAAAAAGGGACACAAAATTCATTCAAAATAAATAAGACAGAGAAAAGGAAGGTGATTCCCTCAAGACACAGTTGCCATGCCTGAGCACACGCCCAGCCCGAAGCCTGCAGCCTCACTCAGCTTCTTCTGATGTAAACGAGA
>NW_006434373.1:11796375-11798395 GCF_000325575.1 Pteropus alecto
TTCTGGGCTCAAGCTTATGAAGACAGCTTTAGAATTCTACAACCATTTAAGACCTTTCCCAGAATCGCAAAGGCCTTGGAAGAACAAACTCTCAACTGATGTCAAGCCCAGGTTTCAGTAACAAAGAAATGAAATGACTGTTTTCATTTCAAAAGGTAAAAAAATGAAATAAATGTTTAATCGTTCCAGGGCTAACAGTATGAGACTCCTAATTGGGTCTCAGAGAGAGCACAGGCAATTTTGCCGCCAGTAAAAAACCTTTGCAGTCTCTTATTATGACATGCAAACTAATTATTTCTCTTAAAAATTTTAGATGTCTGTTTTCCACAAACTTATTTCCTACTACTAATGTGTTTTCTAGAAATAATTCTTTCACTCTTCTATCTCCCATTGTCAAGTGGCATATAGTTCAATCCAATTTAGTTCAGTGAAATTTATGCAAGTTACCTCAAACACACACATTAAATCTTGACATTTCCTGATGCCCCGTAAGTAACATACTATATATAAATCATAGCATGCCTATTCAACCTCACCACATATTCTTTTTAGCCTTTACCAGGTACACAATAACTACTGTCTGATCAAGTGGGCGGCGGGGGGCGGGGGAGGGGTATTTTTAAATTAAAAATCCCTTTTCTCACTGTACCATCTGCCTAGGGAATTAACACAGTCATGAAAAGTTAAACAATTCATCAACAAAAATGTCAACACAAGGTCCCAACTTTCAAAAAAAGTAGGAGAAAAAAAGTCTTTAATATTATTTGGACCAAGCACCTCATTTTGCAGATGAGAAAACTAAGTCTCAGCAGAGATATTAAGAAACTAATTAGGGAGAGAGACAAGATTAGAAGCTATGACTCAAAGTCTAATTAGAGGTACAGACAAGTACTTTGAGAAAAGTGGCCCCAGCAAGAGCTAGGGTACGCGGGAAGCTGGACATTTGCTGGGATTTCGAACAATTTGTTAGAAGTGGAGGACGGTGGTGTTTAGAATGGGGAAAAACCCAGAGCAGCACAGAGGGGAGAATGTGGTGACCTTACCTTTAGGAGCTAGTCTGAAAAGACCCAACGGGGTGAGACAGTGGAAGCCCACAGGATCTTACAAGAGGCAGCCACTCAGTGCAGGGAAAGCAGACAGGGTCATGCAGGCTTGGTTCCAGTCCCAGTCCTATCTTAACTCTGCAAACAGGAGGAAGTGACTACAAGCTCTTCCCACGGGTTCCCTCATGTCAATGCGAAGACAGCAGCAACCACTTCTCATAAGGTATGAGAGTTAAATGCCTGAGCAGGTGCAGGCAGCTGGTTACAGGTATCAGGTGTCTGCTGGGTCTGGGCTCCGTTCAGGTGTAGGATCCAATGATAAATAAGAACAGAAGAGGACTTACTATCCCCCCACCCCCAACCCCCAGAGCTTACATTCTGCCTGTGAGAAGCCAAAAATAAGCACACAAACAAAGAAGAGAATTTTTTGGCATGAGATGTTCATGTAGAAGGTAAAACACTCAGGACAGAGGTAGAGAGATTATGGAAGCAGTTCCCGCAGCTGAGATGTCTACGCCAGAGCCTCAATGAGTGCTCACTGCCGTCTCCCAGCCTCTCCAACTCAGAAGTCCATACTTTAACCTCAGGCAGCTGGGAGCTATAAATGTTTCTGAGTAAAGCGATGACGAGACACAAATACAAAAACGGCACCCTGATTGTTTCCTGGGATGGCGAGGACTGATGTCGAGTTCTTTCTGCCACCACTAACGCTGTAGTACTGCTTCCCCACCTCTGTCCGCCTGCCTGTACCAGGCCACTCCTTACTCTTCAACAAAGACTAGGAGTCTCCTTGTTACCCGTGAGCATCTTTCCCAGCCATTCTCACCAAGGCTGCTCAAAAGAACCAAAAGATGGCTCAGTTTTATTTCCTCCGCTCTTCTCAGCTCTTCCTAGGGTGACCTTGCTAAATGAAAACACATAAACTGAATAAACACTTGGAGAAGAAACCATCTGCTTCATTCTAAAAACATCAGCAG
>NW_006434373.1:11798483-11810500 GCF_000325575.1 Pteropus alecto
CAGTGTGTGTTTACCAGTGGGATCATGAGGACAAGACACATAAAACCTTCTCAGGGACCTTACGAAGAGATGATACTGGCACAGGAGTGGAAGGGTGTCATTAACCCTTTTAGTTCCAAAAGAGTTGGTTGGTTTTATAACCTCTATTTGGAAGAGTAAGCTGTATATTATAAACCACAGGGTGAGGCTTATTTGCACAGTATTTTCCACATAAAGATGATAAAACTAAGAATTTACTATAAATTTCTTTCGACTTCCAACTCTGCAGAGGAAATACCTAAAAAGACTCCAAGTTCAAGAGCAAAGGCAGTGGTGGAACTGACAGAGTGGAAAAGTCTGATGCTCACTGCCGAGGCCTTTCAAAAGGTTAAACTCTTAAATAATTTTTTTAAAGGATATAAATAGTGATGGAGGCAACCATAGAGAGTATGGTTTGGTTATCCATGCCAAGAAGTGTTTAAAGAATTTGCATTTACAATGATGACTTTGCCTGCATCCATGCTCTACAACAAAAGTAATAAGGCCCAGGAAATTCAATCCCCAAAGCAAGACATGATTCAGAGAAGAATGTTTCTAAAGGGAAACTGTAATGACTTCTGGCTACGTGCCCTGCTCATCTGCGTGACAAATGTGAGTGAGCAAAGAGAATTCACTCTCTTGGACACCCAATCAAAGGAGGGATCACGTGTGGGTGAGGGGGACACTTCCGGGAGTCAGACCCTTGGCCTTAATGAATTCACAGCAGAAAGTTTTGGAGCAAGGTTTTCAAACAGTCATGGGGACCTGGGTCTCTTCAATCCTGTGTCACTCTGCTCCAATCCTGAGTACAGAGACTGAGTCACCATGACCGGCCTGATGCCTTCCAGCTGCATGAAGGCCTGGCTGTTTCTGTTCTTACAGAGCACAAGGTAGCAATTTAGAATCAGCTTAGTCAATAAAAATGCTGATTATGTGCCTTTCTACAGGCAGTTATAGAAAACATCTGTTGCCCATTGGTTGAGAAGGAACATTCTTACCAAACTAGAAAAATAAAAATAAAATATGAATGGATGAGACATGTGAAAAACTAATAGTGACATTAAATATTCTTACAAATAAATTCATTCTAACATTCAATCAGCAAACATTTAACAAGCATCTACTATATGTCAGATGCTGTGCTCGCTACTAGAGATGAGACAAGGTCCTTGCAGTGAGAGGGCAAATGGACATCAATACCACTAATTATACTGTATTAAGCTCTTAGTATATGCCAAGATTTGCGCCAAACACTTTATTTGTATCAGCTCTTTTTTATTCTCATAAAATGAGGTAGGGTTTATTATCAGCCTCATTGTACAGGGGAGAAAATAGATACAGTGATTAAGTACCTTGTTCAAGGTGATCAGTGAAGTACGAGAAGCTGGAATTTGAACCCAGTCTGACTCCACCCTAACAGGGATATGATAGATGTAAGGGCAAAGGTCTGAAGAACGGAAGAAAAAGCCCCAGCCACTGCCTCAAGGACTTAGCATCTGGGTAAAACTGACAGGGCCTTTAAGGATGCATAGGAGCTTGTGGGGTAGAGGAGGATGAGGATGGTTCTTTCCAGGCAGAGGAGTTACAAATACAAAGCACGGACAACAGAAATCATCAAGTAAAATAATTTAAAAAGATGAAAATGTATTTCTACTCCTATTAGGCAGAGCGCTCCTCTACTGTTCCTAAATAGTAGCTAGGAACAGAGATTTGATGGTCTTTGGTTTAGGGAAACTGAAGAACTGCAACTGAATACCGTACAATGCTTCCTGTAGTTTGTGCACACAGCAGCAGCATTTGATAGCTCCCAGTCCAAACCACATAATGGGAACACTACTTAATGTGTTTGCTAGAGACTTGGGCTCAGAAGTCCTTAACAGTAAAAAACAAACAAACAAACAAAACCCTGAAATACTAAAACTAAATACCTCACCAAACCAGTCTGGCAGTGAAGAAAAAAATTCCAGGGTGGGGAGTGGGGTGGACAGGACGACGACAAGTTCCAAAAGTTCTAATTCAAACAGGCTAGCAGGTGTGCTCAATTTTTACAATTTCAGCAGATCAACAACAGCTTTGTTCACCAAAATATGAAGATGTTCCCAAGGCCTTGATAGATATGAATTCCATAACAAGAAAATTAGAAAGATACAAAAATTGTTTGCAATGTGCAATAAATTGGTGGCTTTAAACACAGCTATTCTGGAGTTTATCTTTCACTTAATGATAATTCACACTCTGAACAATATTCTTTGAAATGAATATAATTTAGTGAATCATATCACATAAACAATTAAATGATGGGGTATAGGCATTAATGCCAACTTAAATTTCAGCCGTTCTAGCCAATCAGAAAAACAGATGGATAGTCTCCACTTTAAAAACAGGTTATATTCCCAAAGTTTGTTTCTAAGTTGGCTGTTCGAAATTCGAATTATTTTTTCCCCCCACAATGTTAGATGCGGTGTTTAGTACCCAAGACAGAACACGGAAAACTAAATCCAAAATGTGCTAAGAATTCTATAGACGCTAATCCATGATAAGGGATAATGATTCTTAAGGAAAGTACAGTCAGTTCTAGAGAGCCAGACACACATATCTGACTCTCCCTGTCTAGGAAGCGAGAAATCCTCCATCTGCGCATATTGGTGCAGAATTCCTCTAGCAGGAGTTCTTTGAGGAGGATGGGGAGAAAGATGAGGGAGGGGCTCTGAGGAAAACAGAATCATGGGGTGTAGGGCTCCAACCCATGGAAAAGTTCCCTCTTCTCTGCTTGGCTCCCAGACATCCCTTTTTTCCCCCTAGGCCCCAGGGACGATGAGCCTCTTCAATCCTAGGGCTGCCTCACTGTGGGTTTGGATCAGGCTTTTTCTACACTCCCGCTCCCCACCCACAAACATGGTCATCAACTTCTCTCCTGATATGAGAACACCCGTACAAATCTTTGATGATTTTCTGAGGATTTTTCTTGCCAGTACCTTCGAGAAGTGGCACACATGCACACAGATGCAGAGAACTGACTGTGATAAGCAAATGAAACTGAGATCCAGCCATAAGACCACAATTCCCTCCGATTAGAATATATATCATACAAATGCACATACATACATATTTGTATATGGAAAGTTACAATAAAATTCAAGTGATGTGCCCTCTGATATCACTATATAGGCAGTTCATGCATAAATCTAAAAACTGGATAGCTCCAAACCAAATCAGAGGAGAACTACGGGGTGCAGAGGTGCAGAAAACACAGACCCCTCTTCCTGCCACCTCGTGTCACTGAAACATGAATGAGATGAACCTCCCTATGCCAAAGGCTGCCCACACACTTGAGTTTATGGATACATCCCCAACTTACTGGAACTTCAAATGCCTCCTGGGTGTCATCCAGCATCTGGATTTTGATGGACATGAGTTTTCCTGAAGGAGTTGGGGGCGGCTTCTGTCCATGTTCCAAGGTACTGATCCCCGAATTCTCCTGGGCCCCCAGTCGTGATCCTGGAGTTGGCCTTTGCTCTATTTCTCCCATGATGAAGGCAGATTATAGAATATCTGCAGGAAGCAGTGACAAAGAAAAATACATCAGAAGAGGAGACTCATTTAAACCACCTAAGTAACATTTGTTGTCTTCTACCCTCCGTCGTGGGAACGTCCCTGAACCACACCGGGCTCTCCACCATCTGCACAGGAATCACAGGGTGAGGCTTCAGTTCACTCACTAGCAATGTCACCTTTAGTCACTCAAGGTATGCAAATATTTGTGCATATTTTATTCTTATGCATATTTTTACATATTTTATCCTTTTTCTAGCTTTACAGTCAGGTCTTCATCATTCATACTATAGATTCAGTAGTGCTCAATATATTATTCAGTGTCTACAATGAGCCAAACACTATTTTTTACACATTTCAAGTCTGGCAGAAAGATAATGAACAGTGCTTAAGCCATATCACTGGCATCCGTTAATTACATTTATGGACACATTAACATACTAAATAATGTGAGTATTATAAAGATAGATAAAACGTACTTTGTGGCTCCCAAGCGTATAATCTGCTTGAGGGAACTAAACATACACTCACACAAGCGACATAAGGTAGGGTCTTTTCTCTTGGTACCTTCCACTTGCTTCTACGACAAGAACCACCACCCCCCGCTTCACCTCATGAGTTATCTCCATTTCCCCAAACCATTCTACATATTACAGTATCAACAGTTATTTTCCTAAAAACAAAACATAACCATCTTTCCTCTCCAAATAGGTCACTTTTCTCATACCACACCCCAGTTCCCACTGTCCTCCTCCTGCCTCTGTCTTGGTCCAGGTCTCCACATGTGTGGTTCTGTCTGGTCGAATGCTCTGCACTCCGTCTCCACCTGGAAACATCTACCACTGCTTTCAAACTCAGATCAAATGTCTCAACCCCGACACCTGGGCAAAGCTCAGGTGCTACTCTTCCCTTTGCTCATGACCCTGTCAAACCTCAGCATGGGGGTCAATCCCACCTGCCTTTGCCTGTTTACCTCCTCCATGACATCATGATAACCCTGAAGTAGAAACCAAGTCTAGAATGTTCCTTGAACCTCAGCACCTACCTGGACACAATGGCTGGCACAGAAGAGAGTTCAGTAATGGCTGCTTGATGACTAGACCAATCAGCCAGTACATTTGTACTATGGCCGATATATTATGTGTCATCAGAGCACAAAGAAATGAGATTTCAGTGCAAGATGAAATGGTTGGTTAAAAAGAGGGAGGAGGGCTTCCGTCATGGAGAAGGTGGGAACTCGATTTAGTCTCAGACATTGGATAATACTTGGAAGGAGACAAAAATACACAGAAGGCATTCCAGAAATGCCGAAAGTACCAACGAAGCCATGGGACAGAAATAAGATGGTATCTGGGAAGAAGGGTGAGAATTTATGTTGACGAGTTAAAGATGCATTTGGAAAATAGGCTAGAATCGGACTTTAAAGGACCTTATATGCCTGGCTGAGAAATATGGTCTTTACACTCTATAGGAGATAGGGAGCCAGTCGAGTAAGGATAATGATACAAAAAAATTAGAATCTTAGAAAAATTAATCTGAAGATGATATATACTATGGACTGCCAAAAGAGACGGGATGGCATCCAGTTCCAAAGCTATTGCAACAATTTGTGCTTTACATAACTTGGAAAGTGACAATGGAAATGAAAGGGTGAAGTTATAAAACCCACTTTTTCTGCAATGAACTTAGGCGTATATATATCTTTACAAATAAATGTTTTCAAATTTTTTTGGTTAGATACCCAGAAGGGGGATTGCTGGCTCATATGGTAACTCAACTCTTAATTGTTTGAGGACCCTCCATACTGTCTTCCATAGCTGCTGTACCAATGTGCATTCCCACCAGCAATATAAGAGGCTTCCTTTTTCTCCAACACTTATTGTCTTCTTGATAACAGCTATTCTAACAGGTGTAAGGTGGTATCTCATTGTGGTTTTGATTTGCATCTCCCTAATAGCTAATGAAGTTGGGGATCTTTTCATCTATCTGCAGGCCATCTGTACGTCTTCCTGGAGAAGTGTGTGTTCAGGTCCTCTGCCTGTTTTTCAACTGGACTGTTTTTTGTTGGTGAGTTACATGAGTTCTTTCTATATTTTGGATATTAACTCCTCATTGGAGGTGTTATTTGCAAATACTCCTCCCACTGCAGCATTATTCACGGCGCCCAAGACATGAAAACAACCAAAGTGTCCTTTGACAGATGACTTGATAAAGATGATGTGCTACATACACACAGTGGAATACTACTCGGACATTAAAAAAGATGAAATACTGCCATTTGCAACAACATGGATCGATCTTGAGAATATCACGCTAAGTTAAATAAGTCAGAGGGAAAAAGTCAAGACCCATAATATTTCACTTATAAATGGGATATAAAAAAAACTGAAATTAACAAACAGAAAAGACATACAGACAAAATCTCAAACACATACAATAATATGGTGGTTACCAGAGGGAAACAGAAGGGGGTAAAGGGTGTCAAATACAGGGTGACGGAAGACTCGACTTTGGGTGGTGAACACGCAACGCAGTATATAGATGATGTATTACTGAACTGTATGCTTGAAATCTATGTAATTTTATTAACCAACGTCACCCAATAAAATTAATAAAATTTTTAAAAACCACTTACTTTAGTGGAAAAACTAACCCGATGTTGTAAATGGTTAGCTACTAAGGAAATAAAAGTATAATAACGGTCAGAAAGTCTTAAATCAGAGCAGAAGGGAGGATGTGGAGGGGAAGGTGTGAGTTTGGGGACACTAGGGTTATAAAAGGACATCCAGCAGGCTGTGGGGGAGGTGGAGCTGGATATGGGCTATGGGTTCAGAGTCCATCTCGCTATGCAAGTGAAAACCAAGATGAGAATAAATGAAAGTGGGGGATATGAAGCCAAAAAGGCAAAAAGAATAAACGTGCCCAGTCATGAGGTTTGTTACGTGTTGAATTGTGTTCTCCCATTCCCAAATTTATGTTGAAGCCATAACCCCCAGCATCTCACACCGTGACTGAGTTTGGAGAGTCTTAAAAGAGGCGATTCAATTAAAATAAGGCCATTAAGATAGGCTGTAATCCAATCTGACTGTTATCCTTTCAAGGAAATTTGTACAGAGACACCAGGGATATGCGAACACAGAGGAAAGACTATGTGAGGACACAGTGAGAAGACAGCCATGTACAAGCCAAGGAGAGAGGCCTCAGGAGAAATCAAACCTGCTGACACCTTGATCTGAGACTTCTAGCCTCCAGAACTGTGAGAAAATAAATTTCTGTTAAGATACCTAGTCTGTAGTACTTTGTTTTACCAGTTCTAGCAAACTCATAAGAGAGTCAATGAAGAAGATGGGAAAGAGACATGGAAAGAATGACCCAGTGACACTTGGTGACAAAGAGAGCCATGGAAGGGGCACCAGGGGGTCACCTGTGGTGTGAAATACAGAGCTAAGGGCTGTGTCTTACTCACACATTTGAAAACAAGTCACCTTTCATCTCATTTCTTCAGGAAAAACTATTCGGTTTATAACCTTATTTTGTAGGTTCTTGTACAACTCATGCTCATCTTTCTCCCGGAAAGTCAGGTTCCCGGAAGTTTCCCACAAAATTCCACATGAAAACACCTCCCTTCCTCTTAGCAAAACCTCTAACATTCCTCCTGTGACACGAGGGCTGGCCCTGAACAGCAGATAAGAAACTCTGGCGTCACCTCAATAATCTGGGTTGCTGACTCAAACCACCCTGGACTAAAAAGACGTGTCCTTTGATCAGGCAGGAAAGGGGTTTAATGGCCACCTAGGAAACAGTATTTACTTATTATTTCTCCCACACACACTTTCCCAACTTTCCACCAAAGCCTCTAAGAGATGATTATTTGTTCTTATGCAATCTTTTAAGACTGGGGTTCTATGACCAGGCAATGCTAGTTAAGGACCGGCCTGTCTGAGAACGGCTCCTTTTTCTTAAATGCCCATCTGTGATTTCACAGGTCTGTTACACAAGTACCTTTCTAATTTCTGCCCCAAATAAGTTTTTTTTTTTTTTTTTTAAAGAACATAATTCAATAAAATACAGCAACAACAACAAAGGACCTAATTCTCATCTGTTTGGTTGTGTGATCTGTGCTTTGCTTGATTCATCTGAGTTTCGAGAGATGCGAGTGACTAGATCGTTCATACATAATGCCTAGAACAGTGCCTTAAACCAAAGTGAAAAAGAGATCATCGATATTTGTTCAATGAATCAAATCTGGCTGTATACGTTTAACTATGAAGTCAGTTGTGTTTAAAATATAATCTTCACAATCCAGGCAAAATTACTTCCCCGCTACGTGTTCTGTTCATTGTCTCATGGTTAAAAATAAATGCAACCTCCAGAGAAAAATATGACATCAGTCCAGTTGCCTTCCCCATTCCCAGCCTCCTCCTTATGCTTTTCCCTACTTCAGTGTTGATCTCTTCCCCTGTGTTCAAAGCATCTTGCCTCTAATCCTGACTTCTCTGCTCTGTACTTCATCAGGGTGGACAGGCCCTTGGACATTGATGCTGGGCCTGGCCACTCTGTCTCCTACTGCTGAGTCAGGGAAACGTGGATGTGGCTGTGGCTCTGATGCCCATCCGGGGAGCTGATTGAAGGGCCTATTCTCCCATGTCGCACAGTCTCAAAGGTGCTAGGGCCTCTCCCTACAAATGCATTTCTTTTTGTCCTACCCAAGCAAAAGGCTCATCCCCTAAGCTGAATCCTTTCTCTCCCTCCAGTCCAAGATCAATTTTTAGCACCTTGGCATTTAAAAATCAAATTGAGTTAGTGATTCATAAAAGCGTGGTACCTTAACTTCCTTTTTCTTTAGTTTCTGAATGACCTCATGCCTATATTATTTCTACTTCTGGATGTTAATGTTTAAACAAAGTATGTCACACTTTCTTTTTGTTTTCATACTTGCATGCAGACTGTTGCTGTACATGGAAAGTACTGTTTAATTCCGATATAAATCCAGCCAAGAGTTCTGAGCTGAGCATCCTAAGAATGTCAGGGGAATATCTGAGCAACGCTGGCAAGTCATAAATGGGTAACCACAATTGATGCTTGATATCAAAACTGGTGAGCCCAGTAATACAACACAGCCTTTAGGTGAACAAGTTTAACAAACCTAAAAGCCTCCTGTTTATAAATAACAAGCCATACTCTATTCCAACTTTATCTCCATAACTTCCTCTGACTTATGGTTTCCTTAAGGAATAGTTAAAAAAATTAGTATTTTCCTTGTGATACATTATACTAACATGACCATTCCAACCTAAAAATAAAAAGCTGTTTGTAAAATTATTTTATGCTTTAGAATTATCTGAAAAGTTAGTTAAAAGGAGATAGCAACTACAACAAAAAGTAATACAAATTTTAACTGGTAGAGAAAAGATAAAAAACTTGAGTTGTCTTGTCACAGTATCCTAGCTTAAAGACTTCCTCTAGGAATTCACCCAAAAGCAATAAGGAACACACACAAATGCAAATCCAGCCCTGAGGAAACATGTGAGAACACATCTGCAGCTCTGCACCACAAAATGTGACCAGCTGACAAACTGTAGTGAAGGTCAGACAGAGGAGAAGGAAAATGCTTCAAGAGGCTGCCCAAGCCTGCAGAGCCACACTCCCAAACAAGCAGAATATCTTTAGCAACAAATCCAGCGACAGCTTTCTGGGTACAAAGGAGACCAGATGTGCAGGTTAGCACTAAGAACTTCCCTGGATGCAGTGAGGTGGGAAATCCCACGAAGTACTAAAAGTGGACTTGAATGAGAAACCACATAGCCAAGTCATATTTGTGGGAAAGTCCATTGCTGAGGCAAGGTGAAAAAGACACAGCACTGGCAACACTACCAGTCTCAGCGAGCAAAGAAAAACGTTGAAAGGATTACACACACACACACACACACACACACACACACACACACCCCACCACCCCCCCTCAGGTCACAAGAATTCCAGTTAGCATGGGATGTGGTCTATATCCTGGCTCACTCGAAGCTCCTTCAAACACCTACTTCATAAGGAACTCACCTAATAACAAAAAAAGGGAGCTTTACAAAAATGCTGCAAGAAGAAAAATGAAAATGAATGACAGATGAAAAACACTCACCAAAGAAATGTTTCATGCAAAGGATCAAAATTTTGCCCAAACATACTGTCATAAATTAACAAAGTAATGAAATAATCGATTCTATAAACAAAAACAAAAGAGGATTTACAAGAGTTCAGGGAAGCTCTGGGAAAACATGAGAAGGAAATACAGTATGAGGGCTGACCTCATGCTATGGAATGAACATTTGTGTCCCCTCCAAATCTGTATGTTGAAACTTAGACCCCAATGTGATGGTATGAGGAGGTGGGGTCTTTGGAAAGTAATTAGATGGTGACACTGGAGTCCTCGTGAATGGGATCTGTGCCCTTATAAAAGAGACCTCAGAGAATTCTCTTGTCCCTTTCACAATGTGAGGACACATTGCAAAGACAGCCATCTTTCTAGACATCGAATCCACTGGCCCCTCATCTCAGATTTCCTGGCTACCAGAACTGTGAGAAATAAATTTCTCTTGTTTATAATTTCTCTTGTTTATGGTACTTTATTATAGCAGCCCAAACAGACTAAAACAATCACCGAAATGGAAGCAACTAAAAGGAAATATGCACTGGTGAAAATATGAGGGTTCCGAGGGGAAAGACTGAAAAGTAAGCAAAAGATTTAAAAACGGAAAAATTATAATCATGGAAAGACAAACAGAAGAGATCCAACACACTCACAACTGGTGTCCTTGAAGAAAAAAAATTAAATAATGGAACAGGAAACATATTTTAAGGTATGATTCTGGATAATATTCCAGAAATAAAAGACAATTCTCCATGATAAATGAACATATCATATCCCAGAAATAACATAAAATGATGAACATCAACATATTTCTTGTGTCATCGCTGATCTTCAAAAATTAAGGAATCATCTGGGCATTTAGGCAAAAAGTTCAAAAAAAAATATGAGGGGATAAAAGTTCAGACTTGTCCACAGCTACATTCAATGCTTAAATGCCCAAAATGTCCTCAAAGAAATAAAAGAGGAATCAAAACTTTAAACCCAGCCGAATTTTTATTCAAATAGCCAAATATTTTAAATAGTCAAGAACTCAGAAAAATGTTACCCAAGCTCTTCCAGTGGATAAACTTAAGAAAAACAAGAGGCAAAAGTGCGAAACAATGAAAAACAATTATTGGTAAACTTTAAATACATTTATACTGTAAGAGGAAAACTAAAATAATTATAATAGCTACAGAATGTAACTCCTGACAATGTATAAATAACAGAACTAAAAATCTGTCAGGGAAAGGAGGTGAGAGGCACTGTAAGTTAACTGTTAGCACCTTTTAAAACTGATAGTAAAGAGAATTTAAATCTCCAAAGATATACAAATGGTTAATGAGCACATGAAAAGATGTTCAACATCTTTAGTCATCAGGAAATGCAAAGCACATCCGCGATGAGATAATATTTCACACCTCCTAAAATGAACAGTAACAAGTGTTACAGAGAATGTGAAAAGGCTGGAATTCTCATACACTGCTGGTGGCTGGTGGGAACATAAAATGGTAGACACTTTGGTAAACATACTGGTGGTAATATCTTCAAAATTTTAGCATAAATTTAGCATACAACCCAGCAACTGGGTTCTCCTAATGACTCAGTGATTCTATTCCTAGGTATCGCCCCTAAGACAGATGAAAACTTATGCCCACGTGAAGACTTGTATTTATGCAGACGTTCATAGCTAAAAATAGTCAACAAGTGGAAATAATCCGAATGTTCATCAAATGATGAATGGATAACCAAATGTGGTATATCCATATTCATCAACAAAAAGAAATGAAAAGCCCAATCACGTGACAACATGGAGGCATCTCAAAAACATTTCGCTAAGTGAAAGCAACCAGATGTGGAAGACTACACAGCATAGGATCCTACTTGTATGAAATATCCAGAAAAGTCAAACCCATAGACAGAAAATGGCCGCCTGGGGCTAGGGACAGGACCTGGGAGTGACAGCGAAGGGCCCAGAGATGGAGACCTTTTGGAGGATGACAGGAATGTTCGGAAAGTAGGTTACGGCAATGATCACACAACTGTAAGTTCACTAAAAACTTTATACACTTAAACAGGTCAAAGTTAAATATCATACTCAATAAATTGACACACACACACACACATACACACACACACACACAGATATTCTTATGAACACACACACAGAACCTCTCTGGAAGGACGAAGAGGTAACTGGTAGGAGAGCTGGCTCGGCTGAGGCAACCAGCCCAAACTCAGGAGTGAGACGGACTTAAGACTTGCCTTTCACTGTACACTTTTTTGGACCTTTTAAATTTTGTACCATGTATGTATATATATATGT
>NW_006434373.1:11810571-11835353 GCF_000325575.1 Pteropus alecto
TAAAAGATTTTATAAATTTCATCTACTAAGACAACATAATCCTGCTGGCTATTCAGCCCCATTTAGAACATGAAATCTAATGAATGCAATCACAGTAAAGGGTGACAATTATGAAAATAAGCTGACAAAGGAACTTTTCACAAGAGTTTTTTCTTTCAATTTTAAATATAAGCCATTTATAAATACTAAGTTAAGAAAAACTCAAAGAAGGTGGTTATTCACAGGAAAAGGCAAAAGATTGTGCATTTGCCATTTTGTGGGGACAAAAATCAGCTATGTCAGACATCTAGGAGCGCAAAGGGCAAAGGGTGTGTTCTCTTCACCAGCTCTAATTCATTTGGCTCTTCCTTTAGGAGCCAGACACTGCCAGGTGACAAAGCCACCTTATGTTCCTGTCTCCCAGGGAGCCACAGGCCAGGAGGTGGCCCCTGGGGACAGGGAGGGAGGAGGTACCAACCCCTTCCTTCACCCTCCCCCCGCCTCCCCGCCGCCGCCCAAGGCTGGCAGCCCCACAGTATCTCAAGAGCACAACCGGCCAAGTTTGACTTTTCACAGGGACTTAGATAAGGGGTTCTGAGAAAGTTCAAAACAGCTATCTGTGCGGATAGATTTGCTTATTTCAGAAAAGTCTGAGAGCAAAAGAACTAACTGCAGATCAGCTGTTTTACATCAACCAGACACTTCAAAAAGGCCAGAGATTGTTCGGCCTGTTTGATCATTTGGGAGAAGACCAGGATACTGTCTACAAAGAGGGGTGCCCCATTTCACCTGCAAAGGAAGGAAAAGAGAACTAAACTGCAGAGAAGCTATATAAAGATGATTTTCTTCAGTCTTTCCTGTCTATCCTTAGTGAAAAAAAAAAAAAAAGAAAAAAAGAAAAAATTAAATAGGCTATCTTAAATACCCCTAAACAAATCTCTGGAAAGTACTTCAAGGAAAACTCAGAGCAGAGGAGAACTTTTCTCTTTTCATAGAGGTTATTTCGAAAGTCTACTTTGAACCATACCCTATTCTACTCAAAAACCTGAGTCCAATCAATACCAAGTTAAACGTGAAAATTCCCAGCGAGGCATTTCAACCATTTGCCCTGGTTTCTCAACTTGTAAATAAACTGTTTCTAATCCAACTGGACTCTGCTATTCAATCCACCTGCATTTTCCTGGTGCCGTGATGTTGCTGTTCTGTTTCTCCCTCCTAAATGGCCATCTTCTCTACCTGGCATCTCCTCCAGAAAGCCTTCCTGACCTACTCTTTCAGGAAAAAACTTTATTTTCCCTGGGTTTTGCTTAATTCTGACTTGGAATTCACTTGCTTCCCAGGCCTTTCTCCTCTTTTCCTGCAATGTCAACTAGATGGCAAGTCCAGAGGTGCCAGAAAGGGTCTGGCTGCATTACCTGGAAATGTGACGAGAAGTGTTCTTCTCGTGTTAGTGCATGAGACCGCCCTAGGCTGGGACTCAGGCACTTTGAGAACTTCAGGCAGTCATGTATCCATTCTAGCCGGCATGTTCCCCGCCTGGGAAATGGAGAGAAAGCCGACCACCTCTGGCAGGGCTTCTTAAAATGTGGTCACAACTCTGTGGCATCAGCATCACCTGGGAGCTTATTAGAAATGCAAATTTTTGTCTCTGCGGCTGCACTGAATCAAAGGCTGGGTGGGTCTAGCATCTAGGCTGCAACAAGCCTTCCAAGAAGTTCTGATGCAGCTCCAACCTGATAACCCTCCCCGGGCCCCAGTGAGGATTAGGTAGCATAGGTAAATCCACCTGACACACATTGAGCACTTACTTGATTAGATAACTTCATCAAGAAAACATCTCTCTTCAACGGTTCACACATGCACCAAACATAGTGAATGCCTGATTTTGTCAACAGCTCTTGGCAAGAAAAAGCAGCATTTTTTCCTATCAAATTTTAATCTACACTCCAATCTTATTCTAAAAACTTTTTAAATTGTTAAAAATACACAAAGACAATTTAAGAATACTTTTGTTTCCATTTTCACTGATGTATAGGGCATATTTCCTCTATTAAATAGATAAAGATGTGTAGAATCAAGTAAAAGGTACTAGAAAGAGAAGATTCTTTTAGCCCAGTAGAAAAATCAGAAAACCAGAAAGAATTCTCCAATCATTCACATTTTATTGATGTCAATTTCTTGATGATTCTGGAAGTACGAAATTAAACTTTAGCTCACCCCTCCATTCTACCTCTAAGTAAAAGGCCAGGGTAAACAAAATGTAAGGAGATAGGTGGTCTTCTTGAAGCAAGAAACCAGCTTGCAGCTTCTCACAATTCCCCCTTTACAGTGCCGCTGCAGTGTAATCAGGGGCTGCGTTTCCTAGGCTACAGTCAAGCTCACTCTACTTCACATAACATCATTTCCATCCATTCACTAAAAAAAAATCCTCTCTCTTTGTCTTCAGTTGACATTGATCAGCCTCTCCAAATATTTGTGGAAAGCACCTAACTCTTGCCTCACCCATAATAAGGATGCAGTGTATTACTGATTTGCTTACTAAACGTCTTTGAAAATAACAGACTGCTTAAAGTATACTACCATTCAAGTGTCACAATAATTGAGGTCATCATCATTAACAAGCATTAGGAGGACCTATTATGTTTCAGCAACTACACTTAACACTACATAGGACACAAAGCAATAACATGGCACCGTTTGGTTTATCTTTATGCGATATATAATCTATCAGAGAAGAGAACAGGTAGTTCAAGATAATGTTGAAGGCAACTTATTTACTCCCAACACAGGTATACTACGTGAACTTTAAAAGCTACAGAAACGGAGGATGCTACTTCACTGAGAAGTGGGAAGTCATCTGGTCCTTGGGAAAAGGCTAACAATTTTTAAATAGCCCCGAGGGCAAATGCAACAGTGTGGATAAAATACACATTCTTGCTGAAGTTCCTTCTTGCAATAATAAGGAAATGTCTGCCATGTGCCAAGGGTTGTGTCACTGATGGATAAGGACTAACAGAGGCAAGAAATTAGTGAAAAGAATATGAGGAAGGAAGGTAGGTGAGAGGCAGATTTTGGTCGGCCTGGAATAACAGGCCAAGGTGTAGGAGGTTCATCTGATGGATCAGAATGAGCCGCTGTGGCTTTTAAGACGAGGTGAAACCCTGCAGTTTTCAGAAAAAATCTGACAGTGAGGTATTGGCTGGGTTACGACACTGGTGAGTTAGGAAATATCTGTAATACCCCATGCAAGAAAGGAAGGTGGTGACAATAAGGATGGAGGGAAAGAAGGAGTAATTTGGGAATACTGTGACATTAAGAATCTTTACAAAATAATGACATACTAGTAAGTGGGGGCAGGGAACAAATCCAGAATTTAGATTTAAGACAGAACAAGTAAGTGCTGCGAGGTCCAAGCTGTAGCTGAGTGAAGGCCGCTGAGGGGCACGGAGACTATCCAGCAACACCGTAAAGGTCACTGCCTCCATTTCTTCAACACTCACCATTCCTCAGCGCCTTGCTACCACCTATTAAATGCTTCCTCCAAAGTATGACATTGGTAAGCTGAGCACAGGGGCCTGAGGTTCAGGAAAGGGACTTCATAAGTCATCCACACGAGAGTGAAATGACACTGTGACAGTGGGTGACATCTTGAAGAATCTGGAAAGAGTACAAAAAGAACCAAAATAGTAGCCTGGAATGCATGCCAACATCGATGAGCAGGAAGAGGAAGAAGAATCAGCGAAGGAATCACAGAGTCTCAGAGTTGCAGGGACTTCGGAGAATGTCTATGACAACCTTCTCCCTGATGGATGAATCCCATATTTATAAAAGACTGAGCCTGAAAATCCATTCTAAAATCATAGCATAAAGTCTAAAAAGCAGGATTATCAACAACCAGAGGCTGAACCACAATGCTGTTGGGGCAACAAAGAGAATGAGAATTAGAAAAGTTCATTCACTAAATCTGGTATGATCAGGTAGTCACTGGTATGAAGAGAGTGTCAGCTGAGAAATGGAAGCAGAGGCTAGGCTGATTATTAGTAATGCTGATAGCAAATCATCTGCACTAATATTTTTTTAACAGACTTGTTTTTTTAGAGCAGTTTGATGTTTCCAAGAAAATACAGGAAGTTCCTAAATACCCTCTCTCTCCCCCCATACAGCTTTTCCTATTATTAACATCTGGCATTAGTATGGTACATTCGTTACAACTGATCGACCAACAGTGACACATTATCATTAACTCAAGTCCACAATTTACAGTAGGGTAAACATCACTGTTTGTATTGTACAGTTCTGTGGGGTTTGACAAATGCCAAATGTCGGGCATCTGCCATTACAATATACAAAATAATTTCACTGCCCTAAAAATCTCCTGTTTTCCATCGATTCGTCCCTGCTCCCCTACCCCATTCTGTCCCTTGATAACCACTGATCTTTATTCTGTCTATATAGTTCTGCCTTTTCCAAAAGGTCACATGGTTGAAATCATACAATATGTAGCCTTTTCAAACTGGCTTCTTTCACTAAGCAATTTGCACTTAAGATTCCTCCATGTTTTTTCCTGGTTTGACAGCTTTTTTATCGCTAAATAATATTCCATTGTCTGGACGTACCTCAGTTTTGTTATCCATTCACCTAGTGAAGCACCATCATGGTTGCTTCCAGTTTGGGGCTACTCTGAAATGCTTCTCAGTTACAGAAATGGGAGAGTGGAGAGTATAGATGTTCCCTCCAAAGGCAGTGGCTTAGTCTGAGGCTAGAAATGAGAGGCAAGCCCACAGACTTAGTGAACAGAAACTGTGCGACCAATTTCCGGCTCAGTCAAGCGCATATTTTGGCAGGTAATTCAGCATATCTCATAGTCTATAAGACAACTCTCCTCCTTTACTTTATGAGAAAAATGACAGGGCTTAAATAACTAAAAATGTTTCTGGAATCTAAAAGGCATTAGGTATTTTCTTTAATAAACTACAAAGCATTGTTAAATTCATTTTCAAAATACATCAGGATGTTCCCAACAGCCTCATTATTAAATAAAGAAGTCTTCAGTAAAAAGTTATCCCACATTCTATCATTCTTTGCTGAAGTTTCAAACGCTCTGGAAATGATGCTTAAGAAATAAATGCTTTAAACGTGTCCTGCATCCTGTATAACATTCTACTGACATATATCCTGGAGTGAGTAATGGCACTATTTCATACAACTTTAAGAAAAAAAGAAAGCATTTGCTAAAGCTTACCAAATCCAATGAATCATAAATGACAAGGCTTCCCTTCAGGGTGGGAAAAGAAAGGCAATTTCTATTAAACCATTAAAGAATAGACTATTAAAGTCTCTCACCCTTCAAAATTGTTCAAGAAATAAACTAGGTAGTATTATCACAGACCAAATGATACAATAAAATACACCAGAAGAGTAAAAGGTATCACATCCTGGAATATTTCCCCTAGAAGTAATTATTAATTAAAACAGTGAATAGTCGAGGGGAAAAAAAGTACATAACAAAAACGTCAAACTCCTTGTGAAGAATTTTAAATGTCAACCTGGTTAATAAATAAGGTATTTAATTAAACGATGTTGTCCATTAAAAAAATTAACAATTATGAATAGCACAGGTTTGCTGTGGATTGCTGAAAGGGAAGAAAAAAGACTTAGATGCTATCGATTGTCCACCAGGTTCTAATCCTAATTTTTTTTTTTTACATTTCTGAGTGTACTGTAAAATTAACTTAACCTTTCCTGGATTTTAGGCTTCTCATGCATAGAATGTGGAAAAATATAACTTATTATTTTAATTTAATCAACACTTATATAGTACTTTCTACAGCAGAGCAGAGCAGGCCCTACAAGCTTTATAAACACTGACTTATTTAAACCTCATAATCACCATTAGGTAGATGCTTTTATTGACCACTTTTACAGATGAGGAAACTGGGGCAAAGTGTTTAGTCAACTTTCCCACGGTCAGCCAGCTGGTAAAGTGGAAGATGCACGACCAGATCGTAGACAGGATGGTCTTTACTACCATGCCAGGGGCCCTCCTGGCTCTCTAGATAATCTCTAAAATTGTCACCCTCTCTAGTATTCAGTGACCTTATGACTCATTCATTTTAGATAAAATCACAGTCTCCACCAAACCTCTCACCTTTTCTAGCACAGAGATGCCAATCAAGGTACTGTAATAATCACCCGTTTAAGCTACTGAGGACACCAATGGGAGAAATTCATCAAATAAACAAAACGCTTACTGATTATTACCAGACATATAAAGAGAATGGTATACTGTCTTTTCATGGTCCTAAATTATGAATTTTTTAAATGTCTTAAAACCTTTCTTCTGTGAGAAAGAATTTTTCACATCTATTCATTCACACAGTGGATCAGAGCATTCACGGAAAACCAGAAAAAGAAAGGCCTTCTGATGTCCATTTCCTGTGCCTTCTTGCCTCATGCAATCAGTAAGGCCCTACGACAAGGCTCCAGAAGCCCTTAATGAAGTCTGGGTTCTTAGAACTAAAGATACCCAGTGCACAAAGGCACCCTCTTAAAAGCAGTTAAAACTGCAGAGCTTCATGGGAGACTGAGACACACACAGTAGACACAACTGGGCAAAGTCAAATAAAGCCTCAGGGTAAAATAAAGGTAACCCTTCTTCTCCCAAAGCAAACACTCAAGTTCCCATGGAATAAACTACTTGATCAAAACATAGACAAACCAGATACAGAACTCATCCACAGCCGTAAGCCACAAAAGAGAAAAGCTGACAGTGAAGTGAGGCTGAGGAATAAGTTCCAGATCACTCTCTGGCTCAAAGGACAAGTCATGTGTGAAATGAGACGTCAAAGAACAGGTCTTCCATTTCTGTGACTGCTGAGAAATACAAATGTTTGTGATTCAAATCATTTCATTAATAACAGGTACTGCTGATTAAGCATTTATTTGCATTATTTCATTTACTACTCACAATTCCACACAACCACCATATGGGATCGGCACCTAGAGAACACAGTCTGACTGGGAGAATCTGTGGAAAACTAGAGTGCCAACAAGGGGAAAGGGAACCCCAAGAAAGCTCTCGGCTGAAGGCCACATCCTGTTCTGATCCTTCCCAAGGGGGTCTCCCGCCCTCATCCACAGCACAACCTAAAAGTGGTGCTACCAGCTCTGTTTCCCAGATGGAGTGTCTGAGGCTCACACACGTAGCAGCCAAAATCTAGAAGGCACCAAAATTCTATTATCTACTCAAACAAGCCATTAATTAAGGAAATACTAACCTACCCAGTACAATAAATAAGGGCAGAAACAATAAATTCTAGGCAGCAAGAAATGGCAAATAAGAAACATACATTTTCTTGCAGTATACTTTTCAAATAATAAAAATTTTGCTGGATCATAAAAATTCACTTATAACAGAAGTTCTGTGTATATGGTCTACATTCTCAGATGCACAAAATTTGAAATGAAGAACAAAGCAAAGCTTGACCAATCATTTGTAAGCTCAAATACTCTGTGTTATGGTACTGATGGAAGAAAAACGTTGTTTAAAGTCACTAAGAATATTCTTAACATTGAAAATCTAAATATAAGTATATGGTGACCTACCAAAGTCCCACGGGGAAAAAAATGTATTATCCTCTACACTAATATAAGCAAAAAGAATGAACAAAGTTGTTATCTAAAGAATTTTGAAACTGACAAGAGGATACAAAAACACACTAAGAATAAGTAAAAATTAAACAACAAAAAAGTATTATCACATGTTACAGAAAACATAAAAAGACCAAAAAAAAGAAAACTAAGAAAATAATTATGGAATTTTCCTTTCCCCCAAGTTTATATAAATAAATAAGCCTGGGAAAATTTTCCAAACTTTCAAAAGATAAACAACCTTTTCTTTAAAAAGAAAGTTATATTCTCAAACTCATTCTACTTGAGCCCAAGCAAAATAATATTTTAAAAGAAAGTTATACTCAAAAATTCTTAATAAAGTTCTACTAAAAGTAACAAAAAAAAATACAAAAAGAATACCTACTATGACTAAGTAAAAGTTAAACTGGGAATTCTGAGATAGAATAACCCATGGTAAACTATCCACTTAATCCATGATAACCAGAAATGATAGTATGAATCATAAAGTAACTACTAGATATCAAAAAAGGCATTCAAAAATTGAATTTTTGAATTCCTTTTTATTAATACTCTTTATTTACATGAGCACTGAATAGTAACTGGTAGTAGATACACCAAAATAGGTTTTCTTTGGGAGGTGAGATTATAAATAATTTTTATTTTTCTTCTTTGGAGAAGGTTGAAAGGTCAATGTGAAATGGAAACCCACCTAAAGTAAGGAGAGTCTGGCCCTCTGTAGGACGAATGGCAGAGAACCTTTCTTGGTCAAAAGAGAAAGGCAGACATGCATGCCTGTGAGAAATATCCAAAAGAGCTGTCCAGACATTCTCCAGAGCAGATGACAAGAGTTCTAGAGAGGCCCCCATCACCACCAGGCGACAGAGGTGGGCCTTCAGGGGTAGGTTAAACTTGGGTCAAGTCAGGGGACATACGGCTGCCCATCTACAGGGGCTGCCATGAACACTGGGTCCAGCGGTTGGGTAAAAGAAACCACAAATATAAGCTCCAACTCCACTGTGCTAAGGAATCTAACACCAATTTAAGGTCTTAGAGTTGTCACCATTTGAAAAACAGAAAAGTAAACTTGAATGTATATCCTCCGGAATTCGGACGTTTATAACTTGTCAGTGTACTTCAACAAGGATCAGAGAGCAGTGATCCTGCCTCTCAAACCCCTAACTCTCAGACATTAGTCTCCAATGCCCACTTTCACTTTAACTAAATAAAGCACACAGAAAAGCTATGTGTATTATGTATATCATGTATGTCATGTGTAATCAGGCTGCCTCTGAGTGACCACCTACAAAGGGCGACTGAGCTCGACTTCTGATCATCAACAGGGACTTATTTACATGTGGCACAGAGAGAACTCAACTGTGCTTTACAAGAAAGGAGTTTCAAAGTTAAAAATCCTTATTATGACCATTATAAACAATTATTACCATTCCAACATTATTTTGTTTCTATTAAACCTTTTCAATTGTGATTAATAATTACCTTGATCAATCTTGATAACCAATCATGGTTAATTAGCAAGTTTAAAAACACAGAGGTAAATGGAGAGAAAACCCTGTTAGTGTTCAGAAGACTCAATATGGACGTTATGACAGTCTTCTTTAAATGAATATGTAAATTTTCTGCAATATAAAAATCCATGGAGAATATTTATAGAGCATGACAAAGCAATAGAAAATCTATCTAGATAAGCAGGCAATGAAACTAAAAAATATATTAATTTTATGTAGTTCCAGAATTTAAAATGCACTAAGGGACAATTGTCAAAATGGATTGTAATAAATAAGAGGACTTGGGAAACGAAGCAATGATCACTATAAGTTAGGATGGGTTCATTAACCACAAATCAGGGCACAATCACCTCTTTGTCTGACATATTTCTACTCTGGGAGGTCAGGAGATTCTTAGAGCTGTAACATACCTGGATTTCAGCTAGGTGTTTGGAAGAAACGTTCATGAGATGGTTGTGCAACAGGTGGGAATAAGGGCCAGGTGACAATTTAGTTAAGTGAGTTGCTACTGAACAATATGCCCAAAGTTTTAAATAATTAAAAAACATCTCCTTAAACACTCAGTCCCCCCAAAAGGCCCCATCCTTGTAACTTATTAGTTATCTTTCATTAATTACTTCAGTGAAGGTTTTAATGGCATGTAAATCATATTAATGGATGACAAAGCATTAACAGAGAAATACCAGAAAGAAATTTAATAAGAATGTACCAAACACCCCACATTACATTTCTTTGCAGTGTACACCACCACTCTGACAGATTGCTCTAAATAAAGAAGTCAGCTGGCTGTTTCTACTTGAGCACATTTCTTCTGAGGAGAAATGAACAAATGTAAAAAGAACCTGTTTTCCTGGTGACTCAGCAACCATAATTACCAGAAGACAAGAGTTAGCAGCATGGCATCTTACTGTGAAAGATCCATCCATCCATCTATCCATCCACCCACCCACCTATCCACCCATCCACCTATCCACCCATCCATCCATCGGCAACTTGTTGCTTAGGTTAAAAAAAAAAAAATAGAGAAACACAGCCATCTTACAAAATCTATTTTTCCTGAAAAAATATCCATTGAAAATTAGAGGGACAGAGTCCTTTCTTATTACTTACAGGCATACTTCTCTGGCTTCATTGTTTTTCTCATCAGTTTAAAATATCTACCTATATTCAACAGTTTTTCTTAAAATGGAAAAAGATTTTTTGGAGATGTTTCTTTTTGTAAGCAGAAAAAAATTAAAACTCAATGTTACTTTGCTGGTGTTGATGGAAACGGAATGAAATTCATCTTAGTAGTCTATAGAGTATGAAAAGGCTATATTCTAAATATTTACTCCCATATTAATGAATATTTGGAACCTAAAAAGCATTTTCCACTGTTACATGGTGGAAAGGTCCTTGAGCGAGCCTTGGGAAACCCATTTCAGCACAATAAAGTTTACCAGCAGTATGAGCAAGATCTAACTACTTTCTATAGTTTCATTTCTATTGAAAAGTATATTCTGTAGCCCAAGTCAATGTCCCCAAGACTCACCTCCCCTGTTTCAGAGACTCCTAAGTCTGCTCCACTAGGGGTAGAGTAGTAGAGAGAGGAGCAGTCAAGGAAGTATCTTGGATGTTGAGAATCCTGGCAGATTCTCAATGGTTAGTAGGGTCAGGGGTTCTGCAGGTCTAAGCTCCTGGAAGCAGGAAGAACTGGGACCACTGTGAGGAACCCAGCAGTACAGTAGAATCAGAGGTTACCATGACAGCTGGGGAAGAACTGGAAGTTCCCATAATGCCTCCAACAGTTTGGGGTGGCTGCGAGTAAAGGTCTTGGCCCTGCTGTGTGTGTTAAGTTTTTACTCTTAGGGAGGGCTAGGGCCCAGGTGGGTGACAGAGCCAGGAGCCCAAATAGGGGAAGTGGCAGAAGGTCAGTGTTTGTATAGAGCATTTCTGATTGGTATTCTAGAGTTAAGGACTGTATGTAACAATTTTTAGTGATCAAAGAAAAATAAAAGAAACCATATGCTATGGACTAAATTGTACTCCCCTACCCAAATTCATATGCTAAAATAAAGTCCTAACTCCAAATATGGCTGTATTTGAAAACAGGGCCTTTAGAATTAATTAAGGTTGAATGAGCTCATCAGGGGAGGTGCCTGCTCAGATAGGACTAGTGACCTTATAATAAAGGAAAGAGAGAACTCCCCTCCCCACACGCACCCACCAAGAAAAGACCATGTGAGAACACAGTGAGAAGGTGGCCATCTGCATGTCAGGAAGAGAGCTTTCGCCAGGAATCAAATGAGCTGGTATCTTGATCTTAGAATTCCCAGCTTCTAAAAAATACATTTCTGTTGTTCAAGTCGTCCAATATTGTTATGGGCAGCCTGAGCTGACTAAGACACTATAGTTTATGTATCTACTTCAATTATCATGTTATGTTATCTATCAATTACCTGGCTGAGAAGGAAATGGACTGTGCAAATCTACCAGTCAATCTTGATTTTGCCTCTAATACAAAATAAACATATACAGAGTTAAAGACTTTGAAGTAAGATCTTCTTTGAGCATTGCTTTACAGTAAAAGTATCTCTAGAAAGAAGAGCCTATGAGAAAGGGAAATTTTCAGTTTTACCATTTATTAAGATGATATAGAGGGACGCCATAGGAAGATAATCGATTTTGTTCATGTGTCAAATGCAAAATAACCTTGCCGAAAGGAGACTACTGTAAAATATTTTTTAAAAAATAACAAAGGAGTGAAAATTGCTTTAATCTCACTACCACTGCAGATACCTAGGCATTGCTAAGCAACAATTCTTCAGCAGTTCAGCTCAAAAAGAGAAAAGCTAATACGAAGGCTATGACAGGCAGGGTCGAGAAAACCAAAGGGACCGGGACAAGAGGGAATAACACAATGGTAACGGGCAGAAGACAGAACGCAGAGGGCAAACCTCAGCCATCAAGTGCAGGTATTTCTAGTAAAGGAAAGACTGTCTAATACGAAGATGAAGAACTTAGCTAAGAAAGAAAAAGGTTACTAGGATTTCGATAAGATTCACCCCAAAGGCTTCTATTAATAGAAATTACAAACTTCAGCTGTTGTTCCTAAATTCCTGATAATACGCTAGCTATATTTAAAATATTTTCTGGGGAACTAAAAATAAAAATTCAAAATACATCTATTATAAAGGCCTCAAACTAGTTTTTACATTAAAAATTCAACTATGCTCTACTTGAGAAATCTTTGTAATCTTCATAGCAATAATGTGTAAATATTCTGTGTATTGAATATATAATTTTAATACATTTGGTTAGGGAATTGCTATTCTTATGATTTACATAATCTGGCTAACTTATCGGTTATTCAAATCCTTGTCTGTATGTCTTATTATAACACCAGGTGTCATAGCAGAATCTTTAATTATCCTCACATGACCAAAAGCAGTTACTGTCTATCTGTCACAATGACCAATGTGTGGCAATAAATGAACGGGTATCGTAAACTTGATCTAAAGTAGCCAGTGGTAATCAAGGTAAAAACTGTTTACTTAAAAATGAAAAATTAAAGGCCTTAAATATAATTTAAATGCTTTTCTTGTAGTGTTTGATAATTAAAAAACAAAACAAAACAAAACTTATTTCTGATCATCACAACCTTCAGAAGCCTGCCTCAGCTGCCCCATCTACCCTCCTGCTCATCTAAATCTTACTCCTAGTTAACGAGCACACCTCCATCAGCCAGTACCCAGCAGACTATCCAGCCCTTGTCACTCACTGGGAACGTGATGGTAAGTGGCCCTGCATCACACAACAGGTAGAAGATGACATAAGTCTGACACCCACAGTGCTGGCGAACCTCCATGTGCCATATCAGTTTGCAACCTCCATGTGCCATATCAGTTTGCATCACACAACAGGTAGAAGATGACATAAGTCTGACACCCACAGTGCTGGCGAACCTCCATGTGCCATATCAGTGTGAGAAACAACCTGGTGCAAGATGCCCATGCTTTTCCCCACCACACTAAGGTCAAGGCCAACTAAAGAATTAGTCCAGGCCTACTTGTTTTATCTTGGATATCCAGAGCATCCCTGTTTAACAGTCCTACTAACTTAGTCAGGGACTCACTCTAGGAAGTGGGGGGGGAGGGAGGTCAAGGTCCTTTGAAGGGCATTAACTGTGGCCAGCTCAGCCTTCTCTGTCCTCATAGGCACGGACAGGCCCTTAAGTAAAATTGGGCAGTTCAGGAAGTAGTCAAGGTATGAGGGCATTACCACAAACCTTTAAGATAGCTTAACCTCACTTTTTTATCTTGAAACTTTATTCATTCAATAAATATTTAATGGGGCTTCTTTCTTGTAGGAACTGTTCTAGTCATTCAGGATTGAGCTGTGAACAAAATGGAGTCCCTGCCCTCACTGCCACACCAGAAGAGGCAACACACCCAGAAGGATAACCGACAGCCATGTTCAAACACTGCCAACTCATGTTTAGAACAAACACTACACCCACTGGAGGGACTTTAGAGCTTGGAGAATATTTGCTCTCACAGCTTGAAATACCACATTTGAATACTTTCCTCCTCAGGATCTTTATTTTATTTTTTTGCAAGCCACAACTAATTGTCTTAAGGATTCCGTCGACTCCCTAAAGAATGTTTGACACACATATGATATGTCATATTAAATAGAATGACGTAAATAAAGGTAAAGGTGGTAGACAAAAATTAAACAAAACTTTGGTTATAGGCATTACATCGAAAAGAGGAAAATGAGAGTAAGAGAACTAACTTTCCATTTCTCCGTCAGACCTCTCCACTAGATTATTTGAACAGCCAAGTGGCTTTTGCAAATACAGTCTCCAGCTCCACACATTAGTCCGTCGAACTGCCCAGATTAAAGTGTTTTTAACTCAACTACAATTATGTTGCTCTCTTACAGAAAAGCCTTCCATAGCTCTCCAATACTGATGAAATTGAATAAATTATTTAGACTGATATTCCAGGTCTTTCCTTTACCTTTCTGGACTTTTCTCTCTTTCTCCTTGAGATACATAGTCCCCTTTTCCTACCTCTGCCTGGATCAGCCTTCTCCAAATCTCTACCTGGCAACATTTTGCTCTTTTATCGAAGATTATCTCAAATGCCACACCCTTCATGAAATTTTTCCTGTTCCTCTCCATTTAAGTGCTCAGAGCATACTGTATTTCTCTTCTGGAACTTATGTTACGATAATATTTTTACATTTAATTGGGTGATCACATCACAGTTTAGACATTCACATATCTGAATGTGTTGAAAGAACAACAATCACAAAAGATAAAGCTCACAGAAAGACGTACTGTCTGTAAGGGAAGCGATATAATCAACAAGAATGATGAATGAGCCTATAAGTAAACTTATAAGGCACTACCTCAAAAAATTAAACAGAATTACCAAATGATCCAGCAATTCCACTTCTGAGTATATATCCAAAAGAAGTGAAAGCAGGGATCTGAACAGATAGTTATGCACCCACAGTAGCATTATTCACAACAGCCAAAAGGTAGAAACAATCCAAATGTGTCCGTCAAGAGATGAGCAGATAAACAAAATGTGGTTTATACATACAATGAAATACCATTCAGCCTTAAAAAAAGAAGGAAATTCTGACACATGCTAAAACAGGGATGAACCTTGAACTAGGCCAGACAGAAATGGATAAATATTGTAAGATTCTTCTTATATGAAGTACCTAGAAGGGGCAAATTCAGAGACAGAAAGTAGAATGGTGGTTGCCATAGGCTGGGGTAGGGGTAACAGAGAGTTAGTGTTTAATGGATACAGAGTTTCAGTTGGGGTAAATGAAGTTCAGGAAATGGATGGTGGTTATAGCTCTACACCAGTATGACGGCACTTAGTGCCACTGAAACATAAACTTAGAAATGGTTAAAATGGAGATTCACAAATATAGTGGACAATCTGGTGATGGACAGAGGGGAGGGGAGTGGGGGGACTAGGAGAATAGGGTGAAGGGTTAAAGAAGTACAAATTAGTAGTTGACAGATGGTCATGGGGATGGGGAGCACAGCACAGGGAATGCAGTCAGCATTAATATATTGGCTAAGTGGAAAACCAGAGGAGAGACGGAACAATTAGAGGGATCATTTGAAAAACCATATAAATGTCTAACCAATGTACTGTATACTTGAAACTAATTAAAATAAATTAATTAAAAAACATATATACATATAGGAAATCTTACGCAAGGGGGAAAAAGAAGTTTAAAATGGTAAATTTTATGTTATGTATATTTTACTACCACAACGAAAGAAGATGAATGAATAAATGTCCGAGAATCAAAATCCCCTGGGACGTATTAAAAGGGTCTTGAAGAAAATACATGCCATTTTCCAGGAATGGTGTCCACCAAGCAAGATATCATCCTAGCCCAAGTGCCAAGAAATTACATAATAAGGAGCAGAAGACTTGATTATTTCCTCGAGTCTTCTATTGGTATTAACTTTAAAAAGAAAAACAAGCTGCCCAAGAATAAAGTTCTAGAGCAAAATAGCACCTGAACCAAGCGGATTACTTTACTTTTTTCAGTTGTCTTGTCAGTTCTTTCCAGAGGGATGTTAGAGCCAGTTTGTATCAGCTAGTGAGAGCCACTGTTAAGTTTTCAGGAATTTTTAGCAATCAGTTGTTAAATAAAAACATTATTAAAAACTATATTATATAAAGTTGCACTTATATTAAAAACAAAGGTAATGAATACTCAAACATCATCACTTCCTAATTATTCTCCTACATTTTTAATATGATCTATGCTCTTAAGATTATTTTTGCCTATTGTATCTGTACAGTGACAATATTACAGAACAGTGTGCTCCTGCACACACCTTTCTTTGTTCAACGATATCACGTTGGTAGCCTGAAATCTGGCCAATGGTGGGAAAACTTACACCATGGAAATCAACGAACATGATGGACCAGAGTGCTGTTTGGTTTTTCTTATTCAAGAGAGCTGGTCATTAAACTGGTTCTTTCCCACAGTACTTCATCAATAAAATCGTGTACCTTACAAAAATAGTCATAAGCTTAAAGATGACCAATTACTAGTATTAGCCCAAAACATGAGAATGAATTTTTTTTTTAATCCACAAAAGCAGAGTCTGTAAGGTAACTGAAACAATCTTTTGGAAAGGGGAATTGCTCACGAATTCTGAGAGAGTATTCCTGAGATGCTCTGAAGGATGCAGAGGCTGCTACTTCTACACACTGTCACCACAGGCAAGAGTAGAATGAATTTTAGAAATCTGGGCAATAACATTTTGATATTTTTTCCTTCTGATATTGTTTAATGCATAGTCATACTTTTTTAAAAGGCAAAAGCAGGTTCACACTACATAATTATAAAATGCTTTTAAATTTTAATATAGTGTCAATAATTTTCCAATTATCGAATAATCTCTCACACCCTTATTACAGCATGTACTTTAAAATGACACACTAAAATCCTTGCTAAAATTGAAAGAAGATAATTCACAAGGTAAAAGAATGAAAAGAATTAGTAAAAGGATGGTGGAGGCAATGAATATGAGTAGATGTTTGACAACACTCCCCAGCCCAGCTTCTGACCCTCAACATATCTTACACATCAGCTGTTTTTCATTAGAAAATAGCTCATGGAGTAGGGACACAAGCAAAAGGCATATAATAATATGCACTGTAAATATAATCAACAGCAGTGGCTACATAATGAAAATGTAGCTCTCTTATTCAAAAATTATTAAGAATTTCAAGACAGTGACAGAAGAGCACTAATTTAAGTGTTGCACAGGTCACACACCCATGAAACTGGCCACGAAAATCAACAAAGGTAAGAGACTGAGAGTTCAGAAAAAATAGTTCTCCATTGTCTCGAACATAATTATTACAGATAAAATTATCTCTCTAAAAAAAAGGGGCCTCAGAGACTAGACACAAAGTTTCCAAGAAATGATTATCATTAACACGAGATTTTAAATGGATTGAAGGAGCTAAAGAAATAGATTAGAAAAAAAATTACAAAATGGAACTTATACAACTGAAACAATAAAATACAGAGTGAGCACCTAAACACACAAAGAGACACAGGGAACAATCTTGAGGAAACCATTAAAAATTAAATGGAAAGAAGCAAAGATGCATAAATAAATAACTGCAAAAATAGACACTAGATTGGAAGACAAAGGAGACAGAATATAGCAACTACAGTTCTTGAAAAGTGAATATTATTCAAAGTATGTGCAAAAATATTAAAAGAGCTAATAGAGGAAAACTTTCTGATACAAAGAAAGACTTGGATCTATAGATAATCATGGTACAGAAGTCCCAGGAAAATGACATTAAACCACCAATGCCCAGATAGGCTGGTAAAGATTTAAAGTCTAAAAGAATAAAAGAATTCTATGGGCATGTCCAATGGAAAAAGCTAGTCATGCTCAAGAAAGAATAACATTAACCTTGCCTCTGCTTCTCGTCCAGAAATATCCAATGCTAAAAAAGGATGAAGAGCAATGTCTGAAATTGTGAGGGCAAGAAAGTGTGAACCAAGAACTTGCCACTCTGCCAAATTGTCCTTCAAATATAAAGGCAAGAAACAGCCATTTTCAAGCAGTTAAGAACTCAGGGAACACAGTACCCACAAGGACTTCAATCTGTCAATGAAATTTGGCCAACTTAGAATGAATCAAAATTTTAATAAACTAAAGAATGCCAAAACCACAGTCAAAAGACTACCGATAAGTAATGAACCATCCAAGAAAAAGGACTAGTAAAAGGGGTATGAGAATTGATATTAGACAGAATATAAATCCTGCAATCCTCATAAAAATTCGTAATTTATAAATATTTGGAACTGGCAGAAAAAGAGGTGGCATAAGATCAGTACTAATTTTTTTTACCTTTCAAAGGAGGAGTTAGTATGTCTCCATTTGAAACAATTAGTTTATAAATTATTCCAATTTCAACATTTTTTATCTTTTCTCATAAATTTAGCTTCTAAGATACCTCTAATCTCTCGTGGCAAAGAAGTCAGCATTCTCTCAGTCTCTCTTCAATTTCCTTTTCTTTGTTTTAGTTAAAGTCAATTTTATTTTATATCATTAAGTACAATAACATGTATGGTAAGATTTCATCCATCCTTGTGGCTTTACCTGTGGTAAGTTCTAGATGAAACTTACAAAACATTAACAACAGCAGAGTTTTTGAGGAATCAAAAGTTATATGCACATTTCCGACTGCACAGGGGTTAGCACCCCTAACCCCCAAGTAGTTCAAGAGTGAACTGTATTTCTAAATGGTAAGATTTGAGTGAAGTTTTAATTTATTTATTTCTTCTTTGTACTTTTGTGTTGTTTGACTTTTTTTTTTTGTAATAGGAATGTATCATTTCCCCCCAAACAAGTCACTTTTTAACAACAAAGAAAGTCTTATTATTACAATCTAAAAAACAAATTTTATTGGTTTTGCTTTTCTCCATTCCTGCCAGGCAGGGAAAAATCTGGAGTTTATTCATGTCTTACTATTCCTATTACCTCTGTTTTATAGGGGATAAAAACTAAAACCCAGAGTAGCTAAGTAATCTGCTCGTGGTCACCGAGCCAGGATGTGACCTTAGGCGGCCAGGAGGGTTTCACAGCATGCGGGCTGACAGAATTACTGGAGTTAATTTGGTTCACTTCAACTTTTTTTCCACTCAGTAGGCTTGTCTGTGCCTCTAGCGGCAGGAAGCAGTGTGATCTGAAATGAAACAGGTATACTTACTGATGTCTGGTGGATGTGGAAATTGGTACAACTCTTTTAGAAAGCAATCTGGAAAGATGTATTCAGGACCTTAAAAATGCTTATATATTTTTAACACAGTAATTCTATTTTTAGGAATCTAACCTAAGAAAACAATCATAAAGACAGGGAAAAGTTTATAAGTAAAGGTATTAAATGGAGGATAATTTATACTTTAAAAAAATCAGTAACACAATGTCTGACAACAGAACTGGTACAATAAAGCACAGTAGAATCATACACTTAATCACTATGCAGGCATTTAAATGTACATTGTGAAGAAATCCTAAGTGGCATGGGAAAACCTTATCAAGTGAAGAGAGCCCACTGGCATTACCAGTTAAACACAGGAGACTGCACTCAGGCACTCACGCCTACTCCCTCCCCAAATCTCATCTCAAGGATAGTAATTAAATTAAAAAGGCAGGGTCCCCACAAAGGAGGTCAGAAGCAAGACATAGAAAACAAGAATGTCAATAACATTATAGAAGAAAGAACGTGAACTGAAGAATGTTAACCAACTTAGAAGAACATGAAACCTAAGCTTGCAAAAGGGGATGGCAAGAAGCAACTCAACAATACCAAGATAAAACTCTGGCAAGCTCAGGAACTGCAGGCATCAGATAGCACTGAAAACAGGGGGCAGTGAACATGAGAGACTCGATGAGATTTGAAAAATCCTCTACCATTGTGGCTTAGCAGATGCAGGACATTTTCCTCTGGTGGAGATTGAAGCTGGAGGTCCCCAAGAAAAAAAGACGAGTTCCAACTCAATCACACAAGGAGATGCCCACCAGTGTACAGGCCCTATCAACACACATCGAGGCCAATGAGATTTCAAGTGCCTCATTCTCACACATAAACAGTTAAAGATAACCAGATATTTGAGGAAAATTCTAACACTAAAGATGGGAACCAATCAAACAGCTGAAAGAAAGGAAAATCTAGAATTACTATCCTTTAGAGAGAACGGACAAATGATCAATGGTTCTTTAACTGTAAATTCATTCATCTCACTTGTTCCCATCGGGGATACTTTGGGGTCCAGGAATAGAAACTCATACAGCTTTTCCCTCATCCCATAGCAGCAGTGTTTGGGAGAACTTTGCAAGAGTTAACCTTCATCTTCCATACTAGTAAATAGACAAAGCATAAATGTGAAAAAAAAAAAAAATCAAGAAATTACACATACCACTTTACAGTATACATCTGCTGAATGATTAAGAACTGTAATCAATCAAAATTATATAAACAAACTGTTTCAAAACTTAATTGTGAAGATAAACACAAGAAAAACAAGAATTAAAATAAGTGAATTACCCCTAGGTATTAAGAATTAGTGTGTAGATGGGCAGGGCACGGGACAGCTGACTTTCATTATAAAATAGGCCTTTATTTAAATGTGTGCATGTATTTCCTTTATAACAAAAATTTTAAGTGGCTGCAAAATTATATATGTTGTGTGGTATGACAGCCAATAAACAACTAGATGTTAAGAATACTAGAAAGAATATACATGAAAATTAATACTGGTGAACTTTCAGGAATAGAATTACAGATGTCTTACTTTTTCTTTATATTTGTGTGTGTGTGCATGTGCATGCTTTTTATTTTCTGCACTGAGCACAGATTAGTTTAAATCTTTTAAAAGTGTATGTGTTTTAGGACAACCACTATTGCAGTGGAATGACCCTAATGGAAGCCTTATCAGGATGTCATAAAAAACGAATGTTAGTCGAGGGAGTTGAGCAGCAAATGAAGAAGATTCTTTCAAGAAACCTGAGAGTGAAGAAATCAGTCAATATAGGAAATGGTTTAAGGAAGAAAGTTTTCTGTTCATTTTTAAGATGAGAAAGACTTAAGTCTGTTTCTGGGCTAGGAGAACAATTGGAGAAGATTGAAGAGCTATTGGAGCTCAAAAATCCCACTTCTGGGTATATTTCCACCTCACAAGATAGCAACTTATTCCTCTCCCAAGACAAACACAAACCTCCATACCCACGTTGAGCTCTTTGTAAGATACTATGTCATATATTATGCAAATTTTCATAGAAATGCATCTCACATCTCAATTTTGGCTGTGAATTCCTTGAAGACAGAAACCATGTCTTATACTTCCTGTTTTTGAATGGCCAACAGAATAGGTGCCTCAAAAAAGACTGGTTGCTTAGCAAAAAGTTAATTTAGCTGCCCTACAGTGACCCAACCTGACCTTAACCTTGAATCACACCTACCCATCCCCATCAGCCTAGGTTTCAGTCAGAGACAGGGTAGTGTTTAAGGGGAAAGACCCAGTAGCAGCCCTAGGTTTAAATCATGGCTCTATCGATTATCAGCTGTGTGACTTTAACAATTTGCTTGACCTCTCCGTGCCTCAGTTTCCTCATATGTAACAGTATCTACCTCTCAGTGTTGTTTTGAAAAAGCAATATATATAAAATGCTTAGAACCATGACTGATATATAAAGTATGTGCTCTAAAAGTGTTGGTTATTATTCAAGGAGGGAAAATGGCACTGGGTTAGGAGACAAGGCAGAGAGTGCAAGTGGTCCAAGAAGTAAGTCATTTCGTAGAGCTTTCTCTAAGAACTGTCTTTGCCAAAGCTAACAGCACAATGCTTCTGAACAATGACTCGCTGTCTACTCCCCATCGCTCAGCTTCTGCCAGAGCTGTCAAAGGGTGATTTTACTCACTTTTCAAGCCTTCCAAAAACATTTGGAATTTGCACAAAAGAAGAAATATGAAACTTTCAGGCAGTGATAAGCTTCTGCTCCAGGGTTTTCTTTGCAACTCTTACTTGGGTTTCTGTCACAACACTGGAGGTGTGTTTTAGAACTCCTGAGGCGTGCTAGACTCCGCTATACTTCTGTTTCGAGGCATCAAACTTTGAAAACATTCCAAATATACACTAAAACAAATATATATTTTGTCCTACTTTAAAATAACAGAATAAGTCTCATCATCGATCACTTGCAAAATTAAAGCAGAAAGGCAATCATTGCAAAGTGAGGCTAAATTTGGTAGTTTTACTGCTGGTAAACAAAAGTTGTCAACATTTTGGTCAATTTCCTTCCAGTCTTTACTCCGTGTATTTTTAATATATGAAATATACATTGTGGAGTTGGAAGGAAGAAAACCAGAATTTCAGTGGAATCCGGACATCCACGAGCAGTTGAGTCCTTCCAATCACCATACTCCAAGATCACAGCTGTGGCGAGTCCCTGGCTTTTGCTTAAATAACTGAGAGCTGGGAATAAGAACACTTTCCTGTCAGCGCCATCTCTGTCACAGCAAACTGGGGGGAAGTGAAGAGGGCAGTGTGGAGTCTGTGGTCACTGATACTATTTTCTCTGGATTATGGTCCCTTTCACTAGTCTCTCACCACATCACACCCCAACCTGAATCTCCGAGTCAAAGAACACATCTGCCAGGCTACAGTTAAAAAGCAACAACCACCTCGACTTCCTTTTCATTCATTAAAGGTACATGTAATGGCTGGTCAGTAAGTCCTTCTGGTCAACATGAGAGTGCCTGTTACCACACCCAGGTGACAAAGATCTGGCCAAGCCAAACAACACTTAGATGCTTTCCTTGATTTGTGAGAACTTACCGAGGCGACCCCCACCCTAGGCCCACTTCTGGCCCCCATGCCTGCGGGAATCTGGTTACGGGCTTTCTCAAATCTCGAAAATACCTCACAGGCCTGCAATCCAGGGTTGCAAACCCCGCAGGACTCCAAAGACTCCAGACTGAGAGACAAAAACATAGAGTAAAAGAAAATTAAAACCTGAAGAAATTTTACCCAGGTTGATTGATATCCTGAAATATACAAAATGCCTCCTAAGGAATTTTCATAAGTACCACCTGAAATTTAAGCAAACTATGGAACGATCTGCCATTGACTTTTTACTTATGCCAACTGCCCATAAAATTCCTCTCCTGCTTTGCAACGACAAAACTCTCAAGAACAACCTAATTAAACATGAGATTTCCTGGCTTACAGCTATGCAGAAGACTAAAATGCAATGAAATGAAGCTGAATTTGAGAGGAGCTGTACGCCTAACTGATTGAGTGAATTGGGTTTGTTTTTCTTGAAACGCATATCCAACATCAGAACTAAATATAAGAATGAAAGACATCCTTAACTACTTTTATTTATGAAGCAGCCAGAATGCAGATTTTCCCACTTATCTAATGCACATTTTTCAGAATGTGATTATGCAGCACTATGAATGCACCTTTTTGGCACAATTTGTCAGCCTGCCTTCGCTGTTGGGTGGTTGCCAGTGCAATACAATAGAGTGGATCTGCTGTCTCTCACTCCAGCTTTCAGAAATGTGCTAAATTATCCCATACTCTCACCGGGCTCTAAATCCTCCACCCTATCTGATTTTGCACAGATGTTCAAGGAGAAAGAATTTTTTTTCTTTAAATGAATGTCAAGGGCCTGGCAAAATACTGTGCAAAGAAATGCAAAAGCCAGCACTGTACTGAAAGGCTGGTTATTAGCTCACTTCCTTCTCTCTCCAGCTTCTCCACCTCCAAAAAAGTAAACATGGAAACTATCGCACTAGCCCAAGTTCTCACAAAAAATTTTAAAAAATTAAAAAAATAAAAACCAGGAAGTGGGCAGGTTACGGGCTCACAGGTAATTTTTTTGTTTCTTTATGCTGAAGCTGTTAGTTTTGTGGGAATTTGAAGGGTACTCTGCTAGAGGCAGCCCTGTAATTCCCATTCTTTTGGCTACCATCCCTGGGGAGGTGAGGTCATGGGGAAATTCCGAGGGGGTCACATAAGTGCTCAATGGCATTATAAAGTAGCCTGAGACCAGTCCCACAACCCCCCGTAACACCCTATTTTCAGAACCTTGCTTATTCTGTCAGTTTCTCCCTCTTTCCCATCACTTCCCATGGCCACCAAGAACTCCCAAAGCAGCCAAAATTAAGTCAGGAGCCTGGCATCTGCTCGATTCCTTCTCAGCAATGTCTCATGTATGGCTAATCAGAACTAGAATTCTCATACTTCTCCCCACCCCACCCAAAAGAACTGCACCAAGCAGAGAAAACACAGCAGGATTACCACGTCCCTGAGTTGTCAGTGACATCTTCTCTTTGTTCCATCCAGCAGAGAATTGCTAAACTGATGTGAGGCTGGCAAGCACTCACGGAGTAAAAACATCTGTGGTCAAGATATTTAAAAAGAAACAACAAAACAAAACAAAACAGAAAAAAATACCTTTCAGACAGACTGTATTTAATTTTCGATTTAAAAAGAAACAACAAAACAAAACAAAACAAAACAAAACAGAAAAAATACCTTTCAGACAGACTGTATTTAATTTTCTGTGTGAGAGTGAGAAAAAAAGGGACAGAAAAATATGAATGATGAGGGTGCAGATACATGCAGAGGCAGAGCTATGTTTAACAGCAAACCTATCACATAACAAATCATATAAATTCTCTTCAACTAATTCACAAATATCAGAATGAATCTGCATCCTTCGAAAATAAAAATTTTGCACCAATTTTTAACAATTCAATTCTGGTATTATTACTGCTTCTACAGTAATTATTCTGATCATCTTATATTGCACCTTAGCAAAATAAAATGAACTTTCAGTTGAACAGGGCAGATAAACCACATGCCTTCATCACTTCTTCCACCAAAAATCCTACCAAGATGATAGTAAACCTACCTTTTTAAAAGGACAAAAAAATATTGCAGCAGAGACGAGAGCAGACAAGAAACTAACCCTTGGATGATGGGAAGCAGAGAGAAGTAACTGATGATTTGTACCCTAAGTGATATTCAGAGGGGTTCTAACTAATAGGCTAGTTCCTGCCCACAGTCCCA
>NW_006434373.1:11835392-11857601 GCF_000325575.1 Pteropus alecto
GCAAGTTAGATACAAAGAAGATGAACTTTGGGGTCCCAGGTCCTCTCCCACATCTGCCCCAACTGCCAACAGAGAGTTTTATTATCCAAAGAAATTGAACCAGGGAAATCAGAAAGGCACATAACACCAGGCACAATGAGAAAGAGTGATCTGATTCATGGCTGAAAACACAGTAAGAAGTGGTGGGAATTAAGGAAAAGTCTACCTACTACCCCATGGGACCCACAGTCTCCTTCCTCCATCCTGCTTCCAAAAACTTGTAGCTTACCCCGGGCCTATTCCAGGTAAAGCTGGTGAAATTATTCTCTGGGGAATCTCAACAAACAGAAATATTGACATTTGTGGGTTTCCTCTAACAAAAATACCAGTCACCGCTTCACACTTTAAAGAAAAATTAATAATTGACAAGCCCTGTCCACGTGCAGAGATTCAGATCTGATTTTTGTACTGACTCTTAATACCTGCTCTTGATAAATAGCCAAGGATCAGTAAACATTTAAGGAAGCCTATAAAACGAAAGTTGGGACCAAAACACAGAGGAGAAAAAGGGTCTTCTGAAAGCAAGCAGATGTTATAGGGAGAAGAGGGGGGAAAATTGTTTAATCTAGAATTAATATTCCTAGAGAGAATATCATATCTCAAAGTATAGGGAGAGATGCTATGAAAAGAGGCCAACAACTCTTAGAAATTAATGACACAGATAACTGACATTTTTGTTTCTATAGTTAGTTGAACAGTTAGTCGGAGGAAATTTCATAGCAAGTAGAGCAAAAAATAAATACATGGAAATTTAAGAAGATAATAAGGAATTATCTAAAAGGCCTTATACTTGGATAATAGGAATTACAGAAAGAGAGAATTAAGAAATATATACGCACATAAATTTTTTTAATTCAAGAAATGTCCCAGAGTGATAGACCAGGGTCTCCAGACTAAAAAGAAAAGCAAATGTCCAGCATAAGTAATTTAAAAAGGACCCACTAGAATATATGCCAAAAACTAATTAAGTGAATCTTTTGAAATGTTTCAGAGAGAAAGAGAAAGAAAATAAATCACATACAAAGGATGCCAGAAGACAAGAGAGCAATGTCTTCAAAATTTCAAGGCTAATATGTTCAATTCCACATGCAGTAAAATTATCAAACAAATCTAAGGATACATTAGAGATTTTTACAGACAAAGATTCAAAGGAATTTAGCTCCCTTGCACCTTTCTGAGAAAGCTACTGGAGTATGTCTTCTATCAAAAAAAAAAAATGGAGTAAACCATAAAATTAGAGTTTATAGAATCCAGAAAAGAGTGAGTAGAGGAAAGGAGACCAGTGAAGGAAAGTGTCTGAATGATGGTTATGTACTAGGCCTGGAATACAACTCATTTCAGACAGGAGTTAGAGGGTGGGGGTGCTACAGACAGTGGTACATTAGACAGAAAACTGAATGCTATGTGATGTGTTTTAAAGTTGGTAAAAATTAGCTGAAAGAAAATTGACAGGTCTGTTGAAGTGATTTGGAAGAAATTAGCAATGTGTACACATAAAATCAAGAAAATTTTTAAGAAATGAATTATCCCCAGGAAAAACAAAGTGTTTGAAGAAAACAATCATAAGACAGAGTCTGGCTCAGCAGTAAACACTTCACACAATGACGATAACATACACGCCAACTACTGAGTTCACCAAACACTGCACTGTAACCACATTGGGAGGGGGAGGGAAGGAGAACACGGGTGAGGTAGGGTTCAGAGAGCTAAGTCACTTCCACAGTAAGAAGTACAGAGGACCTGTAAGTTTTAACTTCTTCTTCAATGGCCTTTCAACTCATCTTGTTTTCAGATCTTTCGCCTCGCCCACGAGGACTCCCTACACATTGAAAGAGGGGCTCCACCAAAATGAGGAAGAAATGTGGAAATAGAAAAACATAGGCTCCAGGAAACAGATTTCAGGAAGAGAAGCAAGGGGAATTCCAGAGTAATGTTGGAGAGATCCCTGACGCTGACCAGGCCAGATTTCCTCCATCGGGAGACAGAAGCAAAGGAATGGCTGGGGCAACCGTGAGGCAGACCACAGGACGCTGAGCAGGCCAGAGGGAAACCCAGCCCAGACTGGAGCAGCTCAGAGGACTTCCAGACAAATCTCAAGAATAAAACACAGACTATCTGAGCACCTGATGAATTTGAATATACTGAAAGGTATTTAGGCAAGAGGTGAGAGTCTTGGAATGAACTGGATAAGATATGGAAAATGAAGCGAAGGAAAAGCTAGAGAATTATTAACTCCAAGGAAAGCAAAATTGGGCAAAATGAAAAACAGCCATGGTATAAACATGAGCCACACTGCTCCGTGGTCAATAGTCAAAGCAGAGTCTATTACAAGAGCATGACTCCAAGCACTAAGCTATTGGGAGGTTTCTTTTTTATTCTTGTATAGTTGCACATCATTCCCACAGATTATTATTAGAAAAAAAAATAAAGTTATATCCCACATTACTCTTTGAAGCAACATAAATTAAAAAAAAAAGTTCTAAGAAAATATGAGATTTTTTAAAAATGCCCTCAGACTGAGGAAGATCTCTCTAAACACGACCTAGATCCCAGATGTCATAAAAGAAAACACTGATGATAAAGTACAAAGCTAAAAAGCAAAGTACAGAGTAGGACAAAGCATTTGTAATACATCTGAGGAAGAGGTAATTTTCTCCATATGCAAAGGAACGCCTACAAATCAATAAGAAAAATATTAACTTAATATTTACTTAATTACAACCTAACAGAAAAATGAGCAAAAGACAGGAACAGGTAGTAGACATAAAGCCAAGAAAATCCACATGGCTTGCCAACACTGAAAGTATGTCCAACCTCAACCAGTAAGAAGAAAAATGCACAATGACAATTAAGAAAAACTGACTATCAGATTTAGAAAGATGAAAACTAACAGGCAGTTTAGCATGTGATTAAGATTCAAACTGCCACTTACCGGATGTGGCCCTTGGGCAGCTTACATCATGCCTAGTGCCTCAATTTTCTCATATATAAAGCTGTGATAATGATAGTACCTCTAAGGGCTGCTCTGAGGATTAAATTAGTTAATATTTGTAAATCATCTGAAATAGTTCCCAGTACAAAGTAAGCACTACATAAGAGTTGGTTAAAAAAAAAAAAAATGAGTATAAACTTTTAGAGGACAATATGGTGGTATCTATCGACATTAAAAGCAAACATACCCTTTGACCACAGATTTAGAATTTATATTTCGGATATACACACAAAGAGACAACAAGAATCTTCACTGCAGCATTATTTATAACAGCAAAATATTCAAAACAACCTAAATGTCTATCAACAGGGATAACTTTACAAACAATTAAAGATACCCCTATAAAATGGAATATTATGTGCCAATAAAAAAGATGAGGGAGATCTTTATTTACTCACACAGAACAATCTTCAGGGTGTATTAAGTGAAGAGAACGATACGACACAGTATATAATATATGCTACTATTTATGTTGTCTACGTAGAATCATGAATGATTCTTTCCAAAGTATTGGAAAAATCTCTTAAAGAGAGTACTTTTTCCCATATGACTTTATTTTCACTATTTGCTTAACAAACCTTGTTCCCAAAGCATTGTGTTAAAACAAACTTCAGTCAAACAAAGTAAACAGCCTTGAACTCTGAATTAGTGGTGTTTAAAACCAAGGTATGTTGGTCCAACTGTGGAGTGGCATGTTCACAACATCTATTAAGACTTCAGTAGTTACAATTCATCTTAAAGCACTGATGTTTCTTAAAAAATATTTCATCTCCTTTCATATCACCATAATGTGCCAAGTTGCAGTACAATTTAAATTTTAAAAAAGATAAATAACACAAATTCAAAAGAAAAAAAACTCAGAAGTAGAAATTTAAATCAAACTTAAACATCATAGTATTTTGGACATAAATGATAAGATTAAAGAAGAATAATATTACTCACTTTGGACAACTGTAACTGCTGAACATTTTGGCCCAACAGACTGGCTATATTTCAGAGAGACAGAGACAGACTCCCCTCTCACACAAAAATACACATTAGACAACAAAAGAGGAAGCTACAATAGCAATGAAGAATACAATATAATTCTTAAAACAATTAAGAATATGAGCTTGTTTCATATTTTGAAAAAAAATCTAAGCTCTCTAACAGATTCATAATGCCTCCACTGGATTCATAGCAGTTGGTAAAAATGCATATAAAGCGAAGACCACAGATGTGTCCCTTTGCTGTGTAACCAAATACAAATCAAGAGTCCAGAAATTCAATCGGGAAGAATCAAGAGATTTTGACTTCAACATAAACCCACCAAGAACACCCCAGACTTTCTGGCTCTTTTGGTCTCAAATTAATGTGCTCTTTGCCCCATTCTCAAAACAAGAGTCCCTGAAACTGCTCAGTGGTTGTCAGGTAAACAGAATCCAGATGTTCAGCCAACTTCTGTATGGTTTAAACAAATGGCACGCCTTCACAAGGTGGCCATCAAACCAACAAACGTTAATGGAGGCGGAATATCCATATGTCAATTTCCTGGTCCTTTCTTTCCCTCCCCTCCCCCTTAATGCTATTAGGCATACTGTCCACTAAAATAAGACTATTTACTGGAGTTGGTGCCAACAACATTACTCATAGACTCAAGCAATCCAGTCACTTACTCAGAGACTCAAGCAATCCAGTCATTTACTCAGAGTTCAGTTAAAGAGGAGTAATGAGAAGTATTAGAAGAGCCCATGTTAGGTTTAAGTTACAGGCCAACAATATAGGATATCGTGGCCCCCAAACAAGACTTTTCCCCCTCTAACTGGGTGTTTTGTTTTTACGATTTTGAAGCTCCTGATGTGCAAGGCGCCCCAGCCATTCACAGAACACTGTTAAAGAATCTCCAATGTTAAGAGAGGTTAACCGGGCCTATACTGAGAGAGGCTGAAATGAACTCCAGAAGCTAAAGGACAGGTACTCTAAAGTAGAGGAACAGTGTCTGAGGGAGAGGGTGATGCCTAAGTTTGGATTTGCCATCAATGTGTGACAATAAATTCAAGGCTTTTACAGACCAAGGGGGTGAAACTGCTGGTGAGAAGGTCAGCTGAGGTTGGAAAGGTTCAAGGTAATTTTACCAAGATGAACCCCCCAAAGGAGGGGTCTCATTTTCCTTCATTCAACAAAGATTTAATGACCACCGACAATGGGCCATGGCCTGTGCTAGCAGTAGCTATAGAGTGAACAACATAAACCAGCATCTGCAGGTACAGAAGGGCAAGGTGATTTTTTTCAGCAACACAGCACTGAGAAAGCAGACATAGTCCCAATTCTCGTTCACCCACTTCCTTGGAAATTCTGCACCACTTCGTAGCCCTCAAGCTGGCAAACAGGCACGCCCCACAGTTTTAACTGCCAGAAGCATCCATCAGAATTAGGTGTTTCCTTTAACACTCAAGACTGTTCTGGAAACACTCCTACTACAATTCTATTTTCTAACTCGTGAAGAAGGCTGAACACTTCTAATAGAAAATGGATCCCAAAACCCCTCCCCCAAATGCCATTGAGAAAAAAAATCCAGTGATAAAAGAGAGAGACAGGGCGGGAGGAGTTTTCTTAGCTCCTAAATACTTCTAAGCACATTCTGGGAAATCTCCACATGATAAATATTCAAAAAGCAAGTCATCTGGGGACCACCCCTCCCTACTGTGAGCTCAGCCGCATTCCTCTGAGGAAAGGTCAACAGGAAATGACCTCAGGAGAGCTTTGGCCTTAATCAAATTAATTTAAGGATTACTAAAGCCAGATTAAGGAGGGGAGAAATTCACAAAACATATGTATAATATACTATAAACTTGGAAAAAATTAAACATTGTAAAAAAATCTAAAAATTTAACATGCTGGATGTTGATGATGAGGGAAGGCAGAGGACATATGGGAGCCTTCTGTACTTTCTAATCCATTTTGCCGTGAATCCAAAACGGCTATAAAAAATAAAGTCGATTTGTTTTAATGAAGGAAAAGAAAAACTATACAGGCAAATATGAAGAAGAAAGCAACCTGAGTATGTGTTGCCTGACTACTTGTCTTCACCTTTCAAAGTTTCTATGATGACTCTATTATTTTTGCAATTAAAAAGACACACGAAAATAAATAACGTTATTTTTAAATGCTTAATTTTTTTTAAAGACTCGGTTAAACACAGCCAATTCAAACATAAAATACATTAGGCTAGACTTGTGATCTCTTTAGGACACCCAGGCTACCCAAGCCATTCTGCAAGCAGCGCAGGGGAGGGCCGGCCAGCCATTGCCCTGCACCAGGCTGGCCCACGCTGCCGCCTTGCGCTCCGCTGGCCTGTCATCAGGCCGATGACCAACAGCATCTCCCTACCAGAGAGCCGGCATCAGCATTTGGACAAAGCCTCATTTCACAGCTCTTTTATTATGTGGCTTCGATTAAAAAAGAGAACTCCCTCCCACTACTGCCCACCCCAAAGTATTAATACCAAGCTACAGAAAACCCAGCTTCCTGGCTACAGTGACTGACAGGTAGGTCTTCATCTGACCCGGGCTTCAGTTTCTCAAAACCAAACTGCTCCGAGTAACCTATGGTACCGACAGCTGTGTCTATCAGAGGCAGGGCAGTGTCTTCAGAGGTAAAGCCAAGGTAACACGTGTCTTTAAGACTGATTCATCCCCCAAAATGCCACAAAGGGGGAAAAAACAGTATCCCAGTGCTGAAAACAATGATGGAATTCTCCGTTGGCTGATTAAGCTGTCAGCATTCTGAGAGCAGAACTGCTTGCTACTTAGGACTAAGGTGAGGCAGGTTAGGCATCAAACACTCTATAATTAATTTTTAATGAATATTTTTTTAATCAAGTAAAAAAATTCATGATAGACAAATTAACACAATTTTTAAATAAAGATGGGCTGTGACCCTGAACTTGCAGGATCAATCTCACCACGTCCTCATTCCAGCATGCTCCAGTAAAAAGACCCCAAACCGAGCCACAAAGAGCCTACGGCCATGCCACCCTGCACAAGCCCAACCCACTCTGATCTTGGAAGCTAAGCAAGGTCAGGCCTGGTTAGTACTTGGATGGGAGACCACCTAGAAAGACCAGGTGCTGTAGGCTTAAAAAATAAGGGACTGTAAACTGACAAGGTCCTTGCAATCTGTGTGGTCAACCAAGGGTTGCCTTGCCTTAAAAAAAAAAAAAAAAGAGAGAGAGTAAACTTTAGAAAAACCTGATTTCACTTATTAGCTGTGTGATCTTGGACACATTACCCAATAATCTAAGTCTCTAAGTCTCAGTTTCCTCTTCTGTAAAATGGAGATACTACCTTCCTCACTGACTAAATGATCAAATTAAAAAAATAGGCAGGGTGCCAACTACACTCTCTAGCACAGCACCTAGCATGAAGCCAGCCGGAAGTTCACATCAGGTAGCCCAACTCCAAGGAGAAGCCAGACCATGTGTTCTATGTGCTGTTTGCCTGCCTAGTTCACTCGGTTGACTTTCGAGCAATTTTCAGATGGTTTTGATGAGTTATTAGATTTTCCATACCATCACCCTAAAGACAGATTTTTCTTATCATCTCTTCGGTCTTCAGAAATGACGGCCATTCCTAGCGCTGAATAACGCTGGGGGAGTTAAAGCAAGTGGGGACTGGAAAACAGAAATGATGGCCACCCTGGTTAGCTCCTCAAGGTGAACAGGCAGGTGATGCCCAAGCAGCATGGCACGACTAGAAGCCCAAACCTGTGACCTGTGATCCTCAGCATTTTCCTTCCACAGTGAAGCATGGTAATTTTTTAAATAAAAGGAATCAAACCACCTGGACAGTTTATCCCCTGCAGTTTTTGCTAATTTACACACAAGCCTGGGAGCCTGGTAGTAATGCTTACGAATTCATGCTTATGAGTCATTCTATCTCTGAAACAAAAGCACCCCACTGATCTGGACTACAGACCTCAGGCAACCTTGAACTTCCAAACCAGAATAAAGAAATACCTTTTGATAATCATCTCCCTTAGAAGATAATCATCTGCCTCTCTCTCACCCAAGTGTCAGGAGCATCTATATTCCTTTGTTATGTGCCTTGGAAACACCAGGAAAAAGAAAATGGTCTTCTAGTAGATAGTTTCAATAATATGGCAGGAAAAGATGTGCAATGCTCAAATTATGTCTCACATGACTGTTTACACATATCAGGCTTAATAATCTCTAGGGAAAAAAATCTTAAAAGGTTTTCCTTTTCTTCTATGTCTGAAAAATAGTTTACTTTGTCATTTTAAATAACGTGGCTGGCTAATTACAAAAGCAATAAAAATTCATTAGGGGAAATTTAGAAAAAACAAAAAAGTTCAAGAAATAAAAAACACTCGCATTAGTCTTATCTAAAGAAAACCATGGGTAAAACCGTTTCTCAATGCGCATAAATATATATCTTACATAGATATATTTTAATTTTAAACACATGTGCTCATCTCTTAAGTAGCAAAACAAAAGTATAATCACAAGAGGCAGGCGACCCCCAGACACAAGACAATGAATAGCATTAAAGTCATACCCTCTTCATGCTGTAGAAGGCCAAAGTGAGACTACATTTTACAAAGAAATGACTTGTGACAAAGTCTACCTTTTAAGAGAGTTTAGCTCTAACAAATATTTATTGAGCACCTACTGTTTTCAGGGCACTTTGCCAGGCACTGGGAATGCAGAGTTGTAAAATACTTAAGAACTTGCTCTCGGTGAGTGGGGAAAGACTTTCTGAGCTTCTTCCCTGATTCTGCCAATTATAAGCTGTGTGACCTCAGGCAAATCATTTAACATTTCTGTGCCTCAGTTTCCTCTGATATAAAATTGGGATTAAAAGTCAGGGCAGTTGGGATGAATTAAATAAATCTGTACACATTAAACACCTAGAATTCAGCCTGGGACTTACAAGTGCTCAATTAAAGTCAGTACTCAAATAAATAAAATGAGCAAGGAAAGGAAAACACACCAGTAGAAACACGAAGGTCCAGCTCAGCACACAGGAGTAGACCTCAGCCCTAGGAAAGGCCCCTGGAAGGAGGTGGGCAGGGCCTGGTGGGCGTTAGAGCTGAGAAATGGGTGGAAAGCCCTTGCATTCTCAGCAGAGGAGGCGGCAGGTGTAGAAATGGAGGGAGTGAGAGGAGGGCTCCTGTGGCTCGTTTTAGGGACACACGTAGGTCAGCACGGCGGTGGGGGCAGGTTGGGGAAGGGTGAAATAAAGGAGGCACAGAAAGAAAATGGGGTGAAGATGCCAGTTTTCTTTCAGCCACCCTTCTTTTCAGTTACAATTTAACAGCTAGAGTTACATTTATCCCACATCACGATCACTTCAAAAAGAAAAGCTTTCTACACTATTCCAGTCGAAAGGTGCTGATTTGTGTATTTTATAATTACTTTTTCAAGTAAGCATTTTCTAAAAACTCTAAAAAGAGGCGATGATGCAGTGGACGGATCCTTTATTCCAACTCTCCAGACATCCCTAAACTCATGAACAATGTCTCTCAGAGTCCCTCTGACACAATACAGCAGACCTGAAATAACACTATTTCTTATTTGCAGGGTTATTAAAATAAAGACCTGAGAACAAGATTCAGGAATTTGTTCTTTGTTAATTTACAATAATTGGAACTCCGCTTTCAGGAAAGCAAAAAATTACACACACACACACACACACGCACACACAGAACAATGTCTCTCAGAGTCCCTCTGACACAATACAGCAGACCTGAAATAACACTATTTCTTATTTGCAGGGTTATTAAAATAAAGACCTGAGAACAAGATTCAGGAATTTGTTCTTTGTTAATTTACAATAATTGGAACTCCACTTTCAGGAAAGCAAAAAATTACACATACACACACACACATACGCACACACACACATACAGAGAATCTAAAATTGAAAGAAGCTGTGACCAACACCTTTGCTAAAAAATAATGTTATTATTACTTAATGTTGTCTTTTTTGATATGCTCTGCACAGTTAAGATTCATAGCTTCATGGTTTAATAATACAAATAACTCCTACCATATCATGAGCTTTTGATAAATTGCCAGACAGTCCCTTTTTATATATTATCTTCAATTCCCAAAAGAAAACTTAAATTCCCAAAATTCCAAATCTTAAAAAATACTGATAACCAAGACTTTACAGGCAACTTATTTAGAATCTGTGATTTTATTTGTATCTCGAAAAGTACTACTCGAAAGGTATTAATGTCTCCATTTTTCAAATATGAGAGGAAACTGGGACTCAGAAATGAATGCCTTGCTCTAGCCCTTGCAACTTTTGACTGGCAAAGCCAGGATGTGAACACAGGTCCCTCAGGGCCTGTGGGAGCCAGCTGCCAACACGGTCTCCAGAGACTCTTGCCTGGTGGCATCCACACCTTGGTGTGGTCCTTTCTCCCTGAATCATGGCTGGCCTGTGTGACCAAGAATACTGTAGAAGTGACAGTGTATGACTGCCAGGCCTAGGTCACAAAAGTCACGGCAGTTTCTCCCTTGCCCTCCTCATAAATCCCTCTGGACGAAGCTAGCTGTCATGTTATGAGAACGCTCAAGATCCTGTCCAAGGAGTCTGTAGGATTCCTTGGAAGCAGGTTACACAGCCCCAGATGACATTTTTACTGCAAACATTTGAGCCAGAACTGCCCACCTAGGCCACTTGCAAAGTCCTAACTCAGAAATGGGAAAGACAATAAATATTTACTAATGTGTTAAAGTCACTAAATTTGGGAGTAATCTGTCATGCAGCAGTAAAGAGATGTAATACATGCCCTGAAGCCTGCCTGTGTCCTTTTCTCCATAACTACACTGCCTTTCAGTTACTTCTATAATTTTACCTTTTAATTGTTATCACTGTATATTCATATAGAGAATTAACAAAACAGTTACAGTATACTACATACCATATCAGGTATGTAGTATCTGATAGTATCTCTGAGATAAGCACCTTATGACTGACATCTTATTTACACCTATTTCTTGCTGGTATTGTTACATTCTAGGCCTCAGATTTTATATACACAATTGTTCTTTTTGATCTACCCTTTCAAAAAACAGGGAGCTAACAGAGCTCGGTACGCCTCTGCTAGATAGTCCAGGATACTATTTAGTCATGTCTTTGGTTAAGCTTCTTGTAGAAGTGTTTTCATTGAATATTTTGTTTAAAAAAAAAAATAAACATAACCATGCTGAGAAACCACTACATACCTATTAAAAAGGCTAAAATAAAATCATGGACAATCAAATGCTGATGAAGATTCCACTTCAGGGTACTTGCCCCTGAGAAATCCTAACTACGTCAGTTATGAAGCAAGGGCTTGCTGCCCGACACACACAGAAGTCAGTACTACTATGACATTGACTTTTAAGAAAAGAATAAGCTTTTATTTGCAAGTTGACTGGCAAGGAGACAGGAGGCAAGGCTCAAATCTGTCTCCCCAATCCAGGGTTCAGGGCAGGTTTAAGGGGTTTCAGCACCAGATGTTTCTGGACAGTGGACCTCTTGATTCTGGAAAGGGTTCTGGTGCTCAGGTTCTGGTCATATCCTGGTTCTATGATTCTGTCGGGGGAGCAGTTAAAGGTCTACAAGTGTTAACTCATAAACTTTGGTTCCAGATCTTGTCAGAAATAGCATAGGACAAGTTTGAGCTGGTTCTGTGGTTACTTGTCCACATCAAAACCTTTACATGAAAGGTTATAGCAACTGTACATTTATAGCCACTCTATTCATAATTGCCCCAAACTGGAAACAACTCAAATATCCTTCAAAAAGGACATGAATGGTTAAGCAAATTGTGGTTATGTCCACACAATGGCTATTACTCAGCAACAGAAGTGAAAGAACTATTGATACTTGCAACAACTTAGAAGAAACTCAGACATTATGCTAAGTAAAAGAAGCCAGTCTCAAAAGGTTACATACCCTGTGACTCGATTTATCTGACATCTGGAAAAGCTCAAATAGTGACAGAGCAAAGATCAGTGGTTAACGGGTTGGGGGAGGGGAGGAGAGAGGGGAGAGGCAAGGGTGACACAAAAGGACAACATACAAGAATTTTTTGAGCTGGATGAAATGTTCCATATCCTGATGGTGTTGTTGGTCACATGAATCTGTCTGTGCATGTTGAAAAATTCATAAAAGTGTACACCAAAAAAAGTCACTTTTATTCTACACTAGTTTTTCAAAAATAAACATACAATTACAATTCCTTTTTCCTTTAAGAAGAAATATAACCCTTTGTTAAACTACCTTCAGGGCCTACAGCCCTCTTGATTTCCAAATCTTTAAAAAATGCTTATCGCAAAGCCTTTTACAAGCCAAGTTATTTAGAATCTGTGATTTGTATCTCAGGAGTCTACCTCCTTTCAGACAATTGCCATTTGTTATTTTCCTCTACAGCTGTAGAGGGTCTTGCCTGGGAGCAAAATGTATTTTAGGAGAAACATAGATATAACTGCACAGGTTCTCAATAAACATTTGCTAGGAGAGTGAATGGTGGGGTTGATCTCTGAAGACACAGGAGATTAGCTATATCTGTGCCCAGACCGTCACAAAGGAATCTGACAGCCTCAGGGAAAAATCAGCACTGCACCCCAACTGTGGGGCACTCTACGAGCATCACGGTGACCATCCATTTAGACACCTCTTATTCCGGCACCCCATGCAGTTAGCACCTCCTTTCAGTATCAAAAGTGTCTCAATTTAGAATATATACACACACACACACACACACACACACACACACACACACACACACACACACACAGTCCCCTTGAAAACAAGGATTTTTTTGATCTGTTTAGTTCACTGATGTGAATGTCAAGTATACTGCCCACCATAAGAAAAGTGCTCTACAGATTTTTGTTAATAGTAAGATCGGTCGTATACTTTCTTTGTGAAGACACTGAGAATTTAATGAGTTATGATTTTCCAGCTGCCCTCGATCCTATGATAACACTTTCATTAATCCATCAAAAAGGGCTCTTTTTAAGTACCTGGAAGATACAATAATAGAAGTTTGAGACATGGCCCCTGACCTCCAGAAACTAAATCTGGTGGAAGAGGCAAAATGCATACATCAGGGAGTAACTGACCATGCAGGATACCGTAAGTATGAAATCAGTCAGTTATGCCCACTGGCCTCACTGCCATATTTCCTCAGCACTGTCTATGAGCTTCCCAAGTTCTTATGTATATTACCTCAAAGGTGTGTCGATGGAATTTAAAAATAGACAATGCTTTAATTGGGTCTTTGAAAAATGAGCAAGACTTGACTGTGCCATATGGGGTATCTTCCCTCTCAACATATGTAATTGTCAAGAAAAGATTTTATTTGCTATGGATTGATTCGGGCTACAAGGAACTAACACCTTTGCTCGCTAAGTGCTTCTGACCAACGACAGAGAAAAAAGGGCAAGTAAAAATGCTTCATAGAAGAAAAGAGAGCAGCAGGTACACCACCCATTCCAGCCTATCTGCTGGACTCCTGCCCTACTTCGGGCCTTTCTCAACCTTCAGATACAGGCCAGCTATGCTACGAACTCACACTGGGCAAGCTCATACTCTACCTGCTTCTCCCACTCTGGAAAGCATATATGAGTACAGGTGAGAGCATGTGGCATGGGGATAATATCTAACGGGTGACAAATTACTTATGACACCCCTCACAAGGGATCATTAGGTTAGAACCACTGCTTTCGGCACAGAGACATCAACACTGACTTGATCATGAACTTGTTGAGCTCCAGCACAGCCCTGGGAGGTGGTGGGACCGAGGCCTTTCCTTTGTATTTCTGCCTTTGCCTTCCCTAATGATCCTTCTCCAGGAAAGTATTTTTCCCTCTATTTATGCCTATCAATCCTATCCATCTGGAAAGGCTACTGTTGTCTGGACACGATCTCATCCTCCCCACACCCTGTACACCCACCAACACACATACACCCCAATGCAAGAGCGGTCCTTCATCGGGCCTAAACAGGAGTCCTTCCCTGGTGGGTCAAGATAGGGGATTCGAACTCCACTAGATGATTTTCATTCATAGCAGGTGCTGTATGAATGCTTTTTCCAGGGGAACTGAAAATGCATGATGGTGTGATTAATTGCCAGGATGACTGCAGCAGCCTGAATTTAAAGGCAAAAGCCATGGATGCTATACTTCCGGCAGTGTGCAGGAGAGGACCACCCCTACCCCCACCACCACCACTCTATCACCTCTATCAAACTGTCCCATCCAAAATGCCGGTGGAGAAGATAACCAGAAGAATAAAGCCAATGTGCAGCTTTGGCTGGCAGAGAATGGACACTGGGAGGGAAACCACACAGGGGTGTGACTCTTTGGATCCAGGTCTCTATGCCTGGGCCCAGATCTTGTTCTGCCATTCTGCAATTGGTATTGAGAACTAAGAAATTCCTCTATTCTGCTTCCTATGGCTCAAGCTGGGCTTCCATCTCTTGGAAGAAGAGACCTAGAGACCTTCCCTCCACCGATTTATGTACAGATGATCACTGCAGCAAAATACTGCAAGCACAAAAATGACCAAAAAGGGCAATGTTAAATACGTAATATAGAACCATATAATGGAATATCACATAGCCATTAAACATTTTCATTTCAAAGAAAACAGTATGGAAAAATTTAGTATTAAGGGGAAAAAGCGGTTTCTCGATGTGCATGTATCTTAAAAAATGTATATTTGTATATATAGGAAAAAATATTGGGAATATAACAAATATGCCAAAGTCAAATGGAAATAAACCAAATTTTAATTTCAATAATCTCTGAATTACAGGATTCCAAGTGATTTCGACTTTCTGTTTTATACGTGAACACTTTTCTAATACTATTACAATAAACACACTCAAAGTAAACACTAAAATAAACAAGCAAACAAAAACATACTTCTTTCTTCAAAGCTCAACTCAAATGCTATAGCGTCCAACCAGAATCCAATGTCTTACCATCCTGAACATTTCCACCATTTCTAGTACCTTTTGCAAAGCTCATCATATTCCACCTTTTCTTATAATTATCTAGATACTTCTCCCATTCGGCCTGGATGGTATACTCTGAGCACAGGGATTGAGCCCTATTTTTGTGACACCAACAGTAACTAGTATATTCAACATAGATGTTCAATAAATACCTGTAGACCTGATAGGCCCTTACATAAACTGAACTAAAAATAAAACAGCAGTGAAAATGCAAATTACCCTGGAGAGCTGGCTATCGTGACAGTAATAGGGATGGAACACTCAGATTTCTTTTTTAAAGTTATATCATTAAATAAAAATAAATAGAAATATTGTTGCTCTACATTCTGCAATTTGTTCACCTGGATATTTTATGTTCCATTTATTTGTTTGGATTAATATTAAGGTTATTATTAAATCATTTAACTTTTCTTTACAGAGTCACAAATATCTAATTTTTTAATTTGGTACACTTCTGGTTTACCCAAATCCTGACATTTCCAAGCAGCTCACTCCACTAGTAACATTGGCCCCCAGTAAGATCTGATACCAGAGAACCAAAAGCTCAGGTAGGATTATGAAGGAAGACATTAATCTTTGAATAATAATATCCTCCCACATCTCCTAAGCAATATTAAATGTGTAGATAAATGCCATTCTAGGCTGACAGAAATGGCAAATGCTGCCATCATTTTTTCTTAAAAGAAATGAAATACCACTCTCAAGCATGTCCCATAATCCAAACCACCAAATGATCAATTCCAAGCAGATGTCCTCCACAGCCACCTCAAAAGGAGAGGCAAAATTCATGTTGACTTAGCTGCAAGATTTACACACATTATCAACTATCTAAAGGTCTTAAAAATAGTTCATCTCTCACAGTGATTTGATATGATCACTAAGTCACTTGCTACATAATTAACAGGTAGAAACCCATTTTCTTATAGGTAATGTTGAATGGCAGATGAAAAATAAAGTCTTCCAATAAATGTATCTTCTAGTCAGGATGCTTAAGATGGCAATAAAAGAATTAGAAAGTAAGAAAATGTACTGTTTAGTATACTAAGTCCAGAGTCATACTATTTAGTATACTAAATTTACTATTATTTGATATACTAAGCTCCAGGTGCAGGAAAGTCAGAATCAATGATGTCCACAAGGACTCTGGTTCCCTCTTTCAGCTCCATCATCCTCTTTGTCTTGGTCCCAAGGCTAGTCACAGTATGGCTGCTGTGTCTCCAGACATCACAACAAATCTAGACTTTGGGTCTCTCTTTAAGAGCACAGAAGCATTCCCCAGAACCCCTTTCAAAGACCTCTCAGATGCTGGAGGATTCTGGGAAGGATTTTCCTCAATGACAAAAGGGACCTGAAGAAGCCTGTGCAGTGATTGACCAGACAACACTAAATGTGTGAAAATATGAATCTTGGAGCTGCAGTAGCCATTAGCTTATTAGGCTGCAGGAGTCTTACTAACCAGTAGGCAACAGGTCCAAGTACAAAAAGCAATATGCTGGGAATGCCAGGGTAAAAAGACAGAAAGAACCCGGGTCCTTGAAAGAACCTGGGTCTGTGATGCTACTGTGAGCTGAGGCACCCAACTGGGAGCCCCTTCTTATTACCTGAAGCAACTAAACGCTTGATGGCTCAAACTGCTGTTAGTAAGACATTCTAATAGCACTAGAAGATAAATGCACTCTTAAAGGTTCCCTTGAGGTTTTAGGAAAAGAGCACCAATAATTCGCCCAACATCCCAAAGATGAACAATGCAGAAGGGCAGATCTGTCCGCTTTCAATGCCTGTGCTCCCAACTCTTGTTACCTCTGATACCGTCCTCTAACTTCCATATTCTAAAATGCACAGGGTTTTCATTACACAAATTTTAATCCAAATTAACCAATATTTATTTACCTTCTGTGGGTAGGAGAAAAAAATTAGGAAAACATACTTTTTGACCTGACAATGTTTGTTATTTGGTTCAGAAAATGAGAATACAAAGATAATAAGATTTAATTCCTGCCAAAATAAATGAACTCAAAAGCTTTTTACAACCACCTACTGTGCCACCTTGACCTCTTTTTAGACTTTTTTATTTTTAAAATATTTCTTTACTATAGTCCTTCTGTGTGCTAAAGAATAAAATTTAAAATTTTAGAAATCTAGTTATTTGATCATAATCTGCAACACCTATTTTCTAAAACTTTCAAAGTAAGCAAGGTTTTTCTTTCTTTTCCTTCTTTTTTTGTCTTTTAACTCAGTCTTAGAACTGAGGACATATGACATAGTTAGGAAAAAACAAAACTGCTCCATCACCCTCAAGTAAATGGAGTCTGACCTCTTGTACAGAGCAATACTAGTCGATGCCTTAAATACAATAGTGTTATTTTTTCCAAAGTTGAATAAATTCCCTGATCTTTAATAAGTTCAATAATTATATCATGTACATCGTTTTAATAATAACTTTTGCCCTTCAGAAGACACCATTAAAAAATGAAAAGGTTAAAAAAAAAAGAAAAAGACTGGGTGAGAATATTCACAATTCACAGACCTTACAAAGAACTTGATTCCGGAATATATAAAGAACTCCTGCAACTATAACATAAGATAACATTAAATATGTGCAGTTTATTGCATGTTGATTATACTCAAAAGTTATATAAAACAATCAGACAAAAAATAATTAAGACAAAAGATTTAATAGGCACTTAACCAAAGATGACTTACGAATGGTCAATAAGCACATGAAAAGCTATCATTAAGGAAATATAAAATTAAACCACAATGAGACACAACTACACACCCAGCAGAATGGCTAAAACGAAAAAGACACAATTGCAAGTGTTAGTGAGGATTACAGTAACTGGGAACGCTCATACATTACCGGTGAGAATGTAAAACGGTACACTCTGGAGAGGAGATGGCAGGATAAGACGACAGGAAGTGCGTGTAGAGAGGGGGGGAGGGGTAGAGGTAAAAAGAGAGGAGAGGAATAAAAGTAAAGGAGAAAAGAAATTATACTCGGACATATTGAAACTGCTGAACTCCAAAGGATCTTAAAAAGCAGCTATAGAGAAAAGACAGACTATTTACAAAAAACAATTAGCCTGACATCCTACATGGCAGCAACAACAATGGAGCCAAAAGACAGTTGACTGACACAAGAACAATAATCCAGAATTGCACACTCAGGTAATCCATCATTCAATAACAGAGATATTTAAAGGCACACAAAAACTGAGGTTACCACCAAGAGATGCTCATTAATGAAATTTAAAATATATCTCTCAGGAAGAAGGAAAATTATCACAGAAGCAAGTTTCAATGTATAAGAAGGCATGGTGAGCGCATCAAATCTACACAGACAAGAACTACTTGAAACAACAATAACTGTCCAATGTGAAAGAGGCTAAGAAATGAGGATATCGAAAACAGGCATCGAAATATTAATGGTAAGACTGGGTGGTAGGTGGTAGGATTTCAGCTAAGTTTTAATTTCTTCTATGCTTTCATTGTCTGATTTTTTTAAACAAACCTATATCTTTTTATAATATTACCTAGCTTTAAAAGATAGTTTAAATTTTTTAATTAAAATTAAACAAAATTAAAAATTGAATTTTCAAATTCCCAGAACAGCAAACTAACAATGCTAATATCAAACTTCCCTTAAAAACCTTAAAGATTTGAAAAGACATCAAAAACTAGGTTTATTTATGCACTGAACATGTATTTACCAAGGATTTGCTATGTGCCAGGACGATACTGGATCCTAAATTAAGAGGATAAGAACAAAAAAATGAAAGTCATCATAATACTGGATTTATAAGTCTTCTCTTATAAGATACCTTTATGAAAGCCAAAGTCTACATGTAAAGTGAAGTTACTCCTGTGATAAGGAATGTTATTGTAATAGAAATTAAGGAAATCCAGTTTGGCCTGTGGTTCTTTTGTTTGAAAATATATGCACAAATATGACAATTTACACATGAAATTAATTCAGTGTAAATGATGAATTCTCACATTAATTTAACTGCCAATCTTGCAGTTTGTGTGCAACATTTTCATCCACATCAAAATAAGAAAGCTTGCGGTTATGAACTAAGTTTACAGGCTGCACTGAGCATGTACTTAGTTTAAGTAACATTGTATTTGACGGTCCCTGGCTTTATTTTACAAGTATCAAAAACTTAGGGCACTGTATTTCAGATGTACTAATTGCTCATTTTTGCTCAAAGTAGCCACTAGGCAAAATATTTTTAACTGAGTTAAACCAGGACAAGGGCGGCCTATAAAAAGCCAGTTCCTCCACTTTAAAATTAATACTTTCTAGGGGCTTCTTGATTAAAAACAACGGTTGCATTTGGCATAAAAGGCCTGGTGAAATCAGTATTTCGGGTTATATGAACAGAAACTATTGGGCTTTGATCTTCCTGGACATGTGGGAGTGGTTAACGCAGTAACCTGGTAGAAACAGAGGCCACAGCAGAAACTTTAACCACTAAAAAGCAAGAAAAAAATTGACCCACCACTTTCCATTCAATAGCTAGGCTTGAGGAGCCCTCCTCTCAAGCAAGAGCACCAAAAATAGAAGAGATGCAGCCACAGGAACCTAAAAGCCCACCTCCTCCCCTCCTAGGTAATGGTAACCAACACCTGGAATACCTGCACACCTGAAGCAGAAAGGGCTCAAGCGACTGTATTTTAGGGTTATATGTGCCTCTCTCTTATCAGTTTGAGGGGAAAGTGCATTCCTCAAATACTAGGCAGTTCTCTGTAATAAGCAAAGCAATTACAAAGGGTTTGTTTAAAATGCCCCATTGACCATGCTATCAAAGCACTTAGCCAAGTACCTACAAATCCATAAAACTTCCCTCATCCTGTTAACGTCACAATGGCATTTTTCCTATTTTTCCTAAAGAGTGTTCAGCATGTAAACACTAGGTTCTTGTCCTTCTCCAGTGTTCTCTAACCTCCTCTAGGACAGAAAAGGGTTTTCTTTTTTGATTTTATCACAAGTACCCTCTTCATAAATATATATATCATTTTCCAAGTAAATTAAACTTTTCTGTGCTCAAGAATATTAGAGGATGAATTCCACCTTTTGGAAAAATGAACGCTTTCAATATTCTGTTTAATTCTTACCTTTTAAAAAGCCATTTTCTTTCTTTCATGGAAAACAAAACAGAAACATTCACTTGGGTTCCTTGTTGCCTCAAGATAATTATGAAATAACTGCCATAAACCAGAAGAAAATATTCTAAGATGGATTTTTAAGTCTCCTTTTGGTAAATTTGGCTATGGAGAAGCATTAGTATTCTATTATGACCCAAAGAATTAAAGTGTATAAATTCCAGGAAGAGACCATCAACATGAAATAGCACATTTATAAATCTCACTCCAGGATTCCCAGAGGGACAGAACTCCTGAATGAAAAACCACACCCCAACTCACAGGGGATGACAAGGCACTATAGATTCTGTGACCCTAGGGTGCATGCCTACATCATCGCCAAGTACTTCAAATTTCCGCAGCATAAAAGAAACAAGAAATTCTGGGAAGTGCTGGGCTGGAAAGGCATCATTATCTTCCCCAACACTTTGCCCACCAAGCCAGCCACTGGCCAATAATGTGTCTATTTATTTTACCCAGAAGCAGATCTATTAGCCAGACATTCTAAAAACACAAATGTTTCATTGTGCTTGGAGTAACTCCAATATCTGGTGCCTTGCTGCAGAAAGATGCTGCAGGAATATAAAGTGAGCCATGTGGATGCTGAACCCACATATGAAGTGCATCATCACAAACTGTCATACCCAGAAGACCCATCCTTCAGAAAGACGGAATGCAAAGCCTCAGCAAGAAAGCTACAGAATGAGGGAGAAAGCCAAAGATAGGAGACTTCCGAAGGACCCACCTGATCAAAAACAATGAGGGCAAATTTTAAGGCAACTCTGTCAAAGCTCTCAGGACCAAAAAAGCTTTTTATCCTCCTCTCCTGTTTAGACTTAATAAGAAAAACAAGACAAGGCTGGATGGAAGATGTTCTGAAATGGGCTTGGCAAGTCACCACGTGCAACGCACGTTAAACATAACCCAATGCTGGACCGGAGTTTGGCTCTTCGAAGGCACTTCCTGCTGGGTAGGAGAGACGGAGGTCCACAAAAGCCATGGCTCAGTGGGAACAAGGAAACAGGGGAGGGCCAGACCGGGCAAGTCAAACCTGGGAAACTAACAAGACATTAACTACAATAATAAAATGGAACAGCCAGAGGCCACCATGGTACTCTAGAAAGCTCAGAGAGACAGACAGGCTGAGACCACTAAACTGTTCCAGATGAGAGGCGATCTCTCCACATCTCGAGGGGCTGATGAGATACCTAGGTCCTCGTTTCTTTGTAAGCCTCACCTCCCTCCTTTTGGGGAAACTCTGCATAGACCCCAACAGTCGCTGAGCTCCAAAATCCAGGCTCATTATGGGGAACAGTGTCTGTCTGTCTCTATCTGTCTATCTCTCTCTCGTCTGCCCGAATCGCATAGCTAAAGTTTCTGGAACTTAAATCGTAAACCACAATCGGAAGTCGTTTTGAAATGCTCACCACAAAAATCTGTGTCCTTTGCTTTAAATTAAAAAAAAAAAAAAAGAAAGAAAGAAAAAACTTTCCATAAAGACAGGCGGTAAAGACAGACAAAATCTAACTTGGGCAGAGGGTGTGTTCCTCTTTGTCACCCACCAGGGTCCTCGCGCCGCGCGTCGGTGAGCCGCAGGCACCCGGCAGCGCGGTGGCACTGGCCAGCGGCCACCTTCACCGCCCGCGATCTGCCTCCAGGGCCGAGATTGCGGCCCGAGGTCCGGAAACGGCGTCCGGCGCTGTCACGGTGCTGGTGGGATGGGAGGAAAAGGGGGGAAGGGCGCCGCGGGATGGGGGAGGCAAGCGGGTACACGCGCAGAGCCGGGCAGTCTGAGTCCGCGGAGGTGAGAAGGGTGCAAAGGGCGTCGCGGAGGCCCCCGAGCTCCTGCTATTGTTGCCGGGGCTGCCCCGGGCCCCGCGGGCGAGTCTCCCGCCTTAGTAGGGGAAGCCGGATCCCGCCCGCCTCCTCGGAGTAGGATCCCACAGGCCACTCTCCCACCTCTACCCGCGCCCCCGGTGGGTCAGCTCTGGGCACCCGGACTCGCACAAGTT
>NW_006434373.1:11858126-11858551 GCF_000325575.1 Pteropus alecto
GGGACAGCGGGAGAGCCACAGCCCCCTCCAGTGTTCGGGCTCGCGACCTGCGCGTCGGCGCGCCCCGCCCAGCTCCGCCCTGGGGGCAGGTGCGCGAGGGGCCGTCAGCCCGGAGCGCTTTTCCCGGATCCGGGCGAGCCCACCTTAGTTTTGCGTCTTAATTGGTCTTACGGCCCGAGGCCGTATCACCGCGCCGCGCCGCGCCGCCGAAGCGAGCGCTGGAAGCGCTGGAGAGTGCGCTGCGCCACCAGGGATACACCAGACCTGCTGTTGTGGTTGAAAGCGATATAAGAGCCAAAGACAAGCGCACGGGAGTAACCAGGAGCAGCTGGAGGGCGATCGGTGGCGTGGACTCTGCAGGTCTCTTGTTGAGGTCATGCAAGGGGGTGCTCTGCCCGTGTGCAGATCTAGGCCTTTATAATGTC